>NC_089525.1:725080-1025080 GCF_963924715.1 Thunnus thynnus | reverse complement strand
CAATGGGTTATTATGATTTTTATACAGTCTATGATTGACAGAAGATGCTGCTTCCTGACTTTTGTTGTTGTCGTTCTTGTGTGTGTCAGACCCGTTTCTGAAGAAACAACAGGATCTCTTTGTCACAGCACGAAAGTGTGTGAATTTAACAGCTTGACAGATATTCCGTGGTGGAAAACAACTTATTTAGATTTCTACAGACTACTTTGTGTTAGTTTCAGACTTTGGATGGAAGTATATTAAATAGGAGGAGGCATTGCTCCATGTAATGATTTCTCTTTTCATCCAGCCACCCTGCTGTCACTTTCTCCATGTAAAGTGTTTCATTATGCACATGTGTACATCTGAAAAACAGATTAGAAACCTAATCTCCTACCCCAATTACAGTATACATAACAGTTAAGAAATCAGTTTACTGGAGAAAGTGGACCATAGCAGGTTACTGAAGTGCATGTAAACGCACTGAGTGATGTAATGTATCTTAGCCACCAGAACCACTTTAGGGAAGTAATAACAGGTTAAAGAACAGGCGAGACCTAAAATAATAATGTCTAATGTTCTTGTTTTCTGTATGTGTGTTTTCTGTGATTTCATTGCAGATACGTAGTTAGTGCTGTGGTGTTTAGTCAGTCTTCAGAATTCACATCTTCACAGTGTATCCAGTCTTCTGAGGTCAACAGACTGACAGCAGCGTTGCCACCTCCAAACAAACAAGCATGGACCGAACTACTGAGCAGTGGAAGATATTCAGCTGGAAGGCAGGTCCACATACACTGTAACAGCACATGAATATAGCAAATATGTTTTATGATGTCATTCCTTCTTCATCATTATAACTGCCTATTATAACTGCCTTGTAATCAAGACCTACAGGCAAACATTCATCCTCCGAAGTCTACTTATCAAGTATTATTTGAAATAGTTCTACATTTGACAACCTTTAACCTGCCCTGGCAGCTATTAGTGAACGGAGCAACTCAACAAACAACTAAATGAGAAGTTTGTTGTTTTTCACATTTTTAGGGAATCATGAGTTATCATGGATGTCCACTCTGTGTTTCATTCCCAAAATTTCCTGTCAAATGTTTGTCCCCATTAGGAGTGAACTGCGATCAAACAAAAACACTGATGAAAAGCAACTATAACCTTAGACAATCCGAAAGCATATTATCACAGTTAAGTTAGCAAATGCAACACATTTTTAACAAGTGTCCCATTTGCACCACTAGTGGCCTCTAGAGGGTGCAATGTTTATTACGCTCTGAAACAAAATGTTACAACAGCACAGTTTTTTTTAGTTGAACTCATCTACTTTAATGTCCTACAGTTAAAGAAATGAGGAGAAAGCTATTGAAAAGTGGCTAGTGGGTTGATGTTAATAATAGAGAGATAACCAAGCATGAATAGGGAGGGAGACATTGGAGCTGAGATGCAGAATGTTGGGCAGTTGCTTAATGACCCTCAACCAATAAAAAAGTAATGTGTGGGCAGAGCCAGAAAGCGTGATACAAATTGTTGTGGTGGGCACAAATTGTCAGTTGGGGAGTTTGGGCATAGTGTACATGTATCTGAGTTAGTATATCCCATAAGCTGGAGTTTGTGTCTGTGTCTGTGTAATGTGAATTCTATGTAAAAATTTATATTGGATTAGTTGGATTCTGGAATTGCAGGACATATTGAAAGTGCTTTTGCATATGGTTTGCCAGGGGAAATTGAGATTTTGTATGACGAGATCTGCTGTCAGTTTGTTGGTTGGTATAACAGTTTGTAGATTTATAGAGGACAGAAGTTTATAGATTTGGGAAAATACTTTCTTGGGGTGAAGTAGTTTTAATTTCTGTAACAAGGTTACTTTATGGAAATTAGATTGATGGAGTCTAATTAAGTCTTTGCTGATCGCTTTTAGTTGAAGATATGGAAACTTGTATTTATTTGGTATATTATGTTGTTCTTGTATTTGGTTGAAGGTCATGAAGCTGCCATCCTTAAATACATCTCTCAGATGTGTGATGCCATGTTTTTCCATACAGTCTGAGAAAGTGTGTGATTTGTTTTGAACGTGCTGTTGTGCCACAGCAGGCTGATGAATAAAGGAAAGAAAGATGTACCTGTACCTGACATGTATCTGCTGTTAGCTTGCCACCAACCTGTAATGGTTGGGTTAGTTGTTGGTTTTTGAAAATACAGATGAGTTTTAATTAAAGTGTCAATAAATGGCAAATCTCTCAATGAAAGATGTGAGTTTTGTAGTTGTTCTGTGTCCTGCTGTGTTGAGTTGGTGGTTTCATTTGTCCAGTGGCGTATCCATTGTAGGTCGTCGGAAAGAAAATAACAGTGGAAATTGGGGGCTTCAAGCCCTCCGAGAGGCTTCGACAGCTGTAGCGTGCTTAGTTGAATCTTTGTTTTTTATTTTTACAATGAAATTCTGTAATTGATTTGTGTAGTTTATTAAACCATCTTACTAGTGGTGACACAGGGTCACATTTAGTAGGTAAATTATTTTTGGCAAGATTTTCATTTTAACTGTTGAGATACGGCCGATCAATGAAAGTGGCAATTTCCTCCATCTTGGTAAGTTCTCTTGGAGGGCTATCAGCAGTGGTATGAAATTAAGTGTAAAGAAATCATTAAAGTGGAGATGAAGGACTGAAGAATATGAGTGTGGTTTATTTGCTTTTTTACCTTCGGTAAGATCAAACCTGAAATTCACCTAGATTTGCTGGTAAACTAAAAACTATTTAGCTTTTTCACCTCTAGGGTGCAGCCATCTTTAAACAAATTAGATGGTGACTTCACCTGCATGGTTCATCTCTGAGTTGTCTGTAAAAATGGATAAAGATGGAAATCGACTTTCACAGTTAATCAGCATTTTTACTACAATCATCTACAGGGCTGCATGGGAGTGAGGGAACTCTGAGAGCTGAAACTATATTAAATTAATTGCAAATTACATCATTAATATGCAGAATTGAGCAGAATCCCTTCCTGATTAATATCTTAATCTAATCTAATCTAACACACAGTCGACAGTTTGCAGCGTAGAGTGGATAATTTGGCATTATATTTTGTGAAAATTTGTACTTCACCTTGAAACAGCTGCAGTCCCTTGGACTCATGATAGGACACTGATTCTTGTATTCAGTGTAAGCAGCACACACACACACACACACACACACACGCACAGGAGGCTCTGCACCATATGTCCTCTGTGCCCTTGTGTAACCGCGGCTGCACCCCACTGCTCTTTATGGGTGTAAAGTGGAAATAATTGGCTGGCTTGTCTGGGAGAGGTCAGCGAGATGGGGAATGAAAATGAGAGAGAGCTATCTGGGAAAGGTCAGAGAGGGTGGGAATAGAAATGAGAGAAAGTGGAATATTTAAGGCCAATGGAGTGTGGCTTCCCCCAGGAGAGAGGAGAGAGAGATGGATGGATGGACATGGAGATGAAAAGCAACCACTCTCGCACCTCCACCCTCTCTCTCTGCTACAGCTCTGTTCCTTTATCTGTTCATCAGGGTCATACTGTCATGTTGGTAAAAAACACAACACACACACACATTTTTTCCTTTTTTTCCCCTTTCTTCTTTATTTGTTATCATCCTTTTTGTATGAAGACAAGGACAAAGACCAAGTATGTCCCTAATTACATTTATCCTCTCACTTGAATGAATGGAGTTTTAGTTTGGCTGTACAAAACACTGAAAATTATATTTTGAAAACCTCAGCAGTAGCTCAACCTCAACAGAAACAGTGTCCTTGTTAGTCTAGATAATCTACTGAACACACTCAACAGTTGTCTAGAATTTTTTACTTATTTATTTTTTGTAGAAAGTAGGTCCACTGAAACATAAGGGAACTGTGTTAAATTTCACAGCTCATGGCCTTCCACAGTGGATGGAGTTTGCTCATTTGTGATTTAGCTGTTTTCATGTGACCCAGATATGGACCAAGACCCAGATGGACGCTGCCAGAGTCATCACTTCATCAGAGCTCATGGACCAGGAGTCAGTGCACGACCAGAGAAAGATCAAGGAGAACATTCAGTTCTCCTTTATCTTTCCCATTTCACCCCAAATATGACCTGCTGTCATCATGTGAGTGCGGTTCCATACTCAGGTCATGACAACTGACAGACTCCATCCACTGAGAAAAGGCAAGTAAGTTGGACCTTGTACTGAGACTTTTTTGTCAAACCAGATTACTGTTGTTAGCACTGTTCCAAAGTTGACTCACTCTCTCCATTAGTTTGCATGTCAATTTACAGTATTTCCCAGCTTCTATACAATGTACCGTATGCTGTACACTGTTGATGACGCAGTTTCTGTTTAGCTCATGTTAATATTTTCCTCATTTTTCCAATATTCAATGTCTGTTCCAGACTAACTAATGTTGGCAGGCACAGAGACAGTCTTTGCTGCACAGTGCTCCATCCATGTTTTAACCCTCTGATGTACACACACAACATATTCAAAACCTTTTGATGCACAAAAGTCAAGTGACACAGTCAAGTGCAGCCAGGGGTGTGCCCAGCGCACTTTTGGTATTTTCATGGCCAGGTGCACCCATGGGGCACCTAGGTATGGGGTGGGGTCAGAAAGAATGCATTATCATACATTATAGGTTGGCGTTTTGGAGGCTGTGACAACTATGGCCAATCATATTTGTCTCTACCAGCTTGAAAACCTGACCTGTAGCATCTGTAGGAACAACATCCAGTTTCTTTTTCATAATTTTTTTTCCTAACTCATATACAGACTCAAGAAAAAAAATATTAAAGACAGAAGCAACAGTAAAATGATCTTCAATTAACTTTCCCTGTACTTTGAGTTTAAAAACTATACTATACTAATATAACTTTGGTGATCCTCTGACTTGATTGTCTGTTTGATTGTCAGAACAGAATTTCATGGTAATCCCTTCAGTAGCTGTTGAGGTATTTCACTCAAAACCACAAATGTCAACTTTTTTTTTTTTTTGCACAGTAAAACAAAGCAGCATACACATAACAACAAAAAAGAAAAAAATTATGCAGGTGAGATTTAGAAAACTCCTAGAGGTTTATGGAGGTAATCTCACCTCATTACGAATTATAAGCAAATACAAAAGTACATAGTACATACAAAAGCAACATAGAATCAAAAAGCAAACATAAAGTAGGCAGCATAAATCAAGCAAAGACATAAAATAAATAAAATAATGTAATGAGGGGTGTGTGTTTTTTAGTGTATGTGAGTGTGTGTGTATACATGAGTGTGTGAGCGTGCATGAGAGTGTGTACGCACACTTACTGAAGCACACTTGTGTTAAGTCAACACCTTACAACAGAGACAGAGAGAGAGAAAGGCCAATTATAATCAGATATAATAAGTTTAAACGGTTAAGACTGGTTCATCAGACAGGTCCTAAACTTATATTAGAAATTCTTGAGTGAAGTATACTGAAATGCAATTTGAATGTAACTGTTCCACAGCTGAGCCTCCCTATATCTAATAGAGAATTGACAGAGCCCAGTACAGAACACTGGGAGGTGTAAACATTTGGCATGTCTCGTATTATAGGTGTGCGCATCACCATTAGGCTGGAAAAATGCTTTAAAAGGCAAGGGAGGTGAAGCAAGCTGATGCAAAATATTAAAAATAAAAACACAGGTTTGGTATTTGTTTATATTAAAAATTGTTAGGATCTGATTGAAGAGAAGGACTGAGTGGTCAATCCTTTTGCAGTAGCAATTCTGCAAAACTTTTATTGCAAAATATAAAGCTTACGAAGGTGGGTGGGATAAGTAGATCCCCAAATAATATTGCAATATATGAGGTATGGATAAATTAGGCTATAATTGGTTAAATTAGACATTTTAGTGCAAACAAAACAAATATGACTCTTCTGGCTCAGAGTTTTATCAATCAGGACTCCAAGGAAACTTGTGGATGAGACCTGGGTAATTTGTTTATTTCAATTTTTTTATGTAAATATGATAAAATTTGATTTTTTTTGACATTAAAGAAGTTTAATTTGAACCATTTGGAAATATTTCCTAAATTAGAAATAGCTTTGGCCATAAGTACAGAGAAATTAGTATGTGAGAGAAATAAATTAGTATCATCGACAAAAAGTACTGGGAACAAGGAGGACGATGCTGCAGCCAGGTCATTTATATAAATAAGGAATAGGAGTGGTCCTAGAATTTATCCCTATGGGACCCCACATGTTAAAATGGCACTATTGGATGACATCCATTAATGATAACAAACTGTTGTTGATTATGAATATAATTGTAACACCATTTATGTGTGATTCCAGTAAAACCATAGTGTAACAGTATTTGTAGAGTAAGATGTCATGATTAACAGTGTCAAAAGCTTTAGATAAGTCAAGAAATATTCCTAAAGCATATTCATTGTTATTCAAAGTAGTATGAATTTTGTCAACCAGCTGAAGCATGGCCATTTCTATAGAATAATTCCTCCTATATCCATATTGGTATACAGGACATTCCACTCCTGCAGATGTTTCATCATTCTTTTGTAAACCAACTTCTCCAGAATCTTTGAGAAACATGGAAGGACAGAAATAGGGCAGTAATTGTTAAATGAACTCTGGTCTCCAGATTCATACACAGGGACTACTTTAGCAATTTTAAAGTAATTTGGTGTTATTCCAGTTTCTAGAGATTTGGTAAATATATAGGTCAATGGCTTGATAAATGAGGAACTAATTTTAATGACCAAACGTGACCTGACCTCATCATGACCAGCTGCTGCATCTCTCATATTGGCAATGATGTCCATGATTTTCATCTCAGTAGGAGAGAAGGATAGCAATCTTTCAGGAACTCAGATGGAGACCCAGCAATAGGACTTATCCTTTCTGACAGAAAAATAACAATATTGACAAAATAATTATTGAAAGCACATGCAATATCGGATGGGTCTGTGTATACTCCATTTTCATCAACAAATGGGGACTGAGGAGTGGCTGTAGTCTTTTTCCTGTTTAGGAGCTGATTGATGACTCCTCATGTAGCTTTGATGTTATTTGAGGCCTCATCAAACTTTTTGGTGAAATTTTTTTTTCTTTGCAATTCTAATTAAATGGTTGTATTTGTTTCTGTACTTCTTATAATTGGCAATATTCATTGGGGATGGATTTCTGATAAATTTCTTATACAACCTACTCTTAGTTAATGCAGACTTGTGGAGACCTGGAGTAAACCAGGGTTTTCTGAATGTACTGACTTTTTTGTCTGCATACTGACCAGGGGAAAGAACCTGTTAAATATAGAGTTAAAATAAACTACAAATGACTGATATGCTAGATTGACATTGTTGAAGCATTCCGGAAATGCGGTGAGCTTACTGACACAGAGCTGGTCTGATACAGTAGACTGACCCAGAGCAGAAGAAATGGAAAGACTTTATACAGTAAGGATCAAAGTAGTGACCAACAAATGGTAAACAAAAGATAGGAGGGGAGGGCATTTACAAGGCAAATCCAGGGGCAAGACAGGAGGGGTCAAATCAGCAGGGGTCAGGAGGTGGAAAGGACAATTGGCATATGTTTGATCAAAGAGTTGTCTCAGATGTCACTTGATTATCAAGTCTCCAAACCAAATGTGTGTTCTCCTTTAATTATTAAGCCTGCTCCAAAAAGGGTATTCTTCTTCAACATCATCATGAGTATATACATTATCCCATGAAACATCATCAGTTAGCTCCTCAAATTGGTCAATGTTTCTTTTGCTGAATACTCTGAACCTTAAAGATTTCTCTCTTTTCTGGTGTTGAACTGAGATGGTTGAAGTGAAATTAAATACTGGAAAATGATCAGATATATCAGAGTAAAGAACACTAGACTTCCACACATTACTAAGAGAGTTGGTAAATATATTATCGGTAAGGGTTGCAGATGAAGAAGTTAACCTACAAGGTGTCTAGAGGCTTGTAAATGCAACCTATGATGACACTTTTACCTTCAAAAATATCACAGGAGGGTATTTCAAGGAACAGCGATCCAATGTCATTACACTCAGTATTGAGAGTTCATCATCTCTGATCATCACCATACTTTTATTGAAATTCATTATGTAAATATATAGATACACCTCCACCGATTCTTGCCATCCTACAGTGATGCAGAGCATGATAACTTGGGATGCCATAGAGAGATGGTGACTCATCAGTCAGCCAAGTTTCTAAAAATGCCATAAATGAGAATTCATAATTTAATGAAAACACAAAAGTGATAAAGTAGATCATGACTTTTTGATGGACTGCAAATGTTGAAATGAAAAGTTGAGAACTTCTTTGAATGGGGATTTGGCATATCAAATAGTAGACTATTAAATAACTAAATAATAAAAACACCGAAATAGTCACAGGATAAAGACTCAGAAGTTGAAGAGTTAAAAAATGTTGAATCAGGGTCAAAAGGCTTCATAAATTTAGTGTGACTATACGTGCATGAATCAAAAGAATTGAAAAACATGATTTGAAGAAGTCATCAATCTATAATTACAATTCATATCAACAACCAAGTCATCTTCATCAATGTCATGATAAGAAAATATGGAGACACACTTAAAACAAGTATAAGAGCTCCATTCATTCATTTCATATTCGTTGAAATAAACACTCATTGAATATTCATTGAATATTCATTGGTGTGCATCTCAGGTGGTAACACTTTTTACGGTAAATACAATAAACAGTTGGATTTGAGAGGATGTTGTGACAGTGATAACAAAAAGAGCTGTAGTCCATCATAGGCATGGAAGTGCTCACGGGTAGACCAACATACTGAGATACATAGAGGAATTACTAGGTATGATACTGTATGTGTGAATATGAGTTTGTGTGTATAATGTCTAATGTTAAGAAGTCAGAGGCATAGCATGTTGTGCCTAGTCCTCAGTGCAGGTTTCTGGGATGGTGGGTGTACAATGAGTTTGTCATATCACAGGTAGGCAATCTCCCCCTTCTCCCTGGCAGCTCTCATGGCTGGAAGAAGTTCTTTTTGCTTTTGTTGAACAGCTTCAGGAAAATCCTCATTTATGAAAATGTCAGTGCCTTTCAGGGCTCTGGCTTTGCTGAAGACCTCCAGTTTGTCCTTACAGCACAGAAACTTGATGACAATGGGCCGAGTGGAGGATGGAAAAAGCTCAAACTCAATTTTGTGGTGGTCTATCTGTAGCGTCTCCGACAGCAGCTTCTTCATTTTGTCCTAAGAATCAAACCATTTTTCATTGACTGATTCATTAATGCCATCAATGATAATATTGTTTCGTCTAGACAGAACTTCTATATAATCAGTTTTATCATTGAGTGAGATAAGACTTTTGCAGACTTTTTCCACATCATTCATGGTCCCTTTACATGTATCACCCCACGTCTTGCAGTAGTTTTTAAAGTCATTAAATTCCTTTTGAGTGAATTCCAGACTAACCCTGAGGTCATAGACTTCTGTCAGCACCTCCTCAATTCTTTTGTTTGAGGAGTCAACAAGAATTTCAACACAGGATTTGAAGTTTTTCTCCTGTTGTTCCAGAAGATTTTTATAGAAGTCCTTTTGCAGCTCAAGTAATTCACACATGGCCATGGCCTCTGGGTTGTTGTTGGAACTTCCTTGAGGTGGCATGGCAATGTGAAGATCAGGTCCAACTTGCTGTCAGCACTAGAGGAAAAATCAGGAGATCACCAAACTCTGTGAATGTCTGAATGGAGATTTGTCCCAATTCATGGTGTAGATACTGGATGAAGTGAACATTTTGACCCACTGGTGGTGTTAGATGAAAACCCTAACCATTATATGGGAAACATGATATCTGCCCCCAGACACAAGCCTAAACAGTGTTATAACCACTTTCATTCTTTAAGTTAATAAAAGAAATAAACAAAACATACAGGCCTATGTTTCCACTATGCCACCCAGTGAAAAATCTTGAAAAAAATGCTCACCCCTGCAGTAGATATTTTAGTCTGCAAGTGGTGGACCTGACAACCAACATTGCTGTTCCATGACACACACCACTAGCCTGGCTAAAAACTCTTGCACCAGTGGGCATCACATGACCTGCAATTCTGACTGTATCTACTACATCAAAATCATCTCACCCCTCAAAGTCATCTCTTGGGAAATCAGCGGAATAACTGGTTTAGAAAATAAATGGATGATGATTCCATCTGGCTTGTTCATCTAGCACAATGAGCACCCATATTGCTTGCACAAGGTAAGAAGAGATCACCTGATGAGGATGTGCAGTTTGGAATGTAGCAGGGTGCTCTGGAGACAGACAGTGTTGTCTTCACATCTGGGAATGTCTCACAAATACCAGGGTAGAACTGATGAGGCCTCTCCAATGCAGAGCAAAACACCTTCACAACTACAGCACGTCCAGTTGACTTCCTGCCATATATCAGCAGATAACCTGATTCTCAGTGGAAGATTTATAGCTCTATCTTTTACTGTTTAAGCTTCTGTTGGTCAAATGTGCCATCGATCTTCTTTCACCAGTTTAAACTTCACCTAATCCAAAATGTACAGAATCTATTTCACTTGGCTTTGAGTGTCATTTTCAGGATTTGCTGCCATTTTTTCCTCCACTTTTCAAGAGCAGGTATCACAGCTGACACTTTCTTATTCCCCACTCAGCCTCATATTAGCATTAAAACAATTTGAATGGAAATTTCACGTTGCTGTGTTCAGTATGAATGGATGTAATCAAGCATGCCTACGAGGCATTCACATTCACTATTAGATACTTCCAGTGTGGCTGTAGAGGTGGGGAAGGAGGCAGAAAGAGTTTAATTTATCATCATCCCACAGTGTTGACCTTGGCCATGTTGTAAAGCCATTTCTGGGAGTAAGAATGAGGAAATAAAAGCTATCAAGCAGCAGTCATTAGGGAACCAAGCCAATAAGAAGCATGTTAATGGACAGACCTAGCGGTCCTTAGATGTAGCACATGTGCACAGACTCACACACACACACAAACACAAACACACACACACACACACACACACACACACACACACACACACACACATACAGTCGCTTTGAAAGTTCATTGGTTCCAAAGAACATACAGAACATGCACAAGACAGATAATGACGTCTTTCATGTGGGCTTCAAAGACAGAATACTGGAACTTAACTGGATTGTACAGACTAGAGGAAACACAGCAACATGGACAACTGACTTTATGTACTGAGGCCTTCAGCGTGCATGAGTATCATTTGAGTAAAATGTGTCAATATCTGTACTTGTGATAAAGGAAAATCCTCATTCAGTAGTTGTGTCCACATTGTTCTGTGATGGACCAGGCAGCCACACACAGAGCTCTCCCCATACATAGAGCCTATACAAAGTTCAGTGCTGCTGCTTGCCATTGTCACAACCACAGGGATTAACAGTTTGCCACTCTGACTGCTTCTCACCAGTTACTCATGCATTTTTACTTAATACTTCTGTAGCAACCTGCCATCAGAATTACATCACCACCCACCTGTCAAGAGTTCATTCATGTGTCCCACAGTTAATACCCACAATCTTCCAATAATTGAATTCCCCCCCCCCCCCAAAAAAAAAAAACATGCTGCCAGTGTTTTTGTTCAGTGGAAGAGAGATACGGCAGCTTTACCCTTGGCATCACATCACGTTGTACTGTCCACGTGATTGTAGCCAACTCATGGTTGCCTTGTCTCTGGAGTCTGTGTCAGGATAAGGAATAATCCGGTGGATGTGTGTATTTCCCAGTCGGAGTTTCTCCAGGAGTTTCCGGTCTTGGCAGAGCACTACAAACCTAATTAAGTGACTGATCGAGGGTACCATGACTACTCATTGTGTATATTGTAAATAATCACTATTACTGAACTGCAAATCAGATGCTGCTATTTCAATTTTGATTTCCTGGTTTGATTTGTTTTGTGGGAATCTGCGATAAAGCCCGGAACAGACTTTTGAGTTGTCTTTCTTTTTGTGGTTGTGAATTAGATTGAGCTGAACTGTTTTGAGGGTTGTGGGGAAAACAAAAGGAACTCTTTACCGAGTGGATTGAACTCCAACACTGTGGGACGAGTCTTTCACACACACAAACTCACACACACACCAATGTTGCTTTGTGTGTTTGATTTAATACATCTATTGAGAAATTAATTGAGTTGTGGTCCATTTGTTTTTGCAGTGCTGTTTTTTGGTGACGTATATTTAATTACTACTTGCTATTTGCTTTATTGTTTTGTATGGTTTGATGGAGCTATTTTCTTTCTATTTTATAATTATTATTTGTCAGAATCTGACTGAGTGTCAAACCTACTACACTTCTTAATACTGCATGTGTTGTGTTCATTGATTCAATGAAGTTTATTAATTCAGGTTTATAAAAAAAACTTGGTCTATAGTTCTCTTATGCTTTTCAAAAACACTGATCTGAAGCTCAATTCTGAGGCTGTTCTGTAAATAGTTTTCTACTTAAAAATAAGTATTGCAAATTCTGATGTCTTGTCCCTGTTGAGTCAGCCAGCCAACTTGAACTAATGTTTTCTAGAGATCGTGGGATTTCCCAAACTGAATAAATACCACACAAAACACAAACACAAAACTGCCTGGCTAGCTCAATATTGTTATAACTAAGATGATGCCGTGTCACCAACTCACTGGCACAGCTGATGGCTTTTCAGGTCATAAGTTACCTTTGAAATAAAGAACAAAAATGTTTCAGGTAGTTTGTTAAATTTTACTTCCAGTGTGCTGTGTGTGTTAAAGTTTACTTCCAGTTTGCTCTTAAATATTTATTTACATATTATATATTTTCAGGATTGTTACAAGTTTGTTACGAGTTTTTCTATATAAACTTTATCTAATTTATGCATTTCTTAATTAAGCTATACTGGAAATCTAATACACAAACACATATAATATCTTTCAGGGATACAGCACCACAGACTGAATGACAAACAAAATGCTTTTTCAGTAAGTGAAGAAATGCTCTGATATGAAAATAATCCTAACATATATAATAACATATTAATACAGCATGTATGTGTCCAGTATAGTGAAGTCATATATGCTCCTACAGTACAGCAGCATCAATCACATGATGTCTCTGCGGAACAGCAGCAGCTAGTTGTTTACAAGCGCTGATGCATTTGGGACTATTTGTAAAAATTGAATTGCATCCTGTCCATTAAAAGAACAGTTGTTGAAACAGCTGTCGATAAAGTCCATGCTGGATCTCTGCCATTTAGTAGGTGATGCTGTAGAGCTGTTTGAGGCACTGTCCTCCAAAGGCCTGATGTTTCCACGGCTGGTGCACAGCATATTGCTGCAGCGTTTCCTGTTATCCAGAGAAGGTCCAATTTGTATCCGCTAATGGACATGATTTCTCTCGCCTCCTGTCCACCCTCGGCCAGCTTCTGGATGGTAGTGCCCCTGATACTATGAATTGTGTAAATCACTGATGTGCCTGCCTCTTTAGATATTCGTATGAGAATGGAATTTTAGATAGGTATGTTTAAAACGATGAAACTGGGCACAGTTCACTCCCCAGATCTTCAAACATAGCCCCTCTTCTGCTTTGACAATCCCTTTTATGATGGTTTTTGTGGTTTTTTGTTTCCTTGTTGAAGGTGAGTATCACATATTTGGTACCTTAAGGTAGAAATAAAACAGGAATCATTAGGCAAGTTTGACCATGTTTCTTCAGAACACCTATTATTATTTTGTTATTATTATGCTATTATGCAAGACTTTATGAGTCTTTTAGCCTCTTTGATGTTGCTCTTTAATTAACCCACCTGTTGAATCTCGTTTTATTATGAAAGATTGTGGTGTAAGTTTCCTCATACCCTCCTTTCATCTCCTCCCCAAAATGTAACTGGATGTCGAACCGCACTTTGTTTACCAGGCCCTGTGGTGTGTTTGGGTTCATTGCCTCTGAGTTCCTCAATATTATCAGGTCCTATCCGGTGATTGTGGGATGATTTTCAGTTTTGTCATGGCCTACTCTCCTGAGAAACTTTATGAGTCCACTAAAGACATTATTTGACGTAGTGAACTCATTGTCTTGCATGATACACCATGCCCGACTAAGAGGAGGGTCGTTAATAAAGCAGTTAATGCCAGCTCTCAACCTGACGTAGCTACTAATGGAGTAGTACTGACCCTGGTTATTTCTAATTGAACCATAGAATTAACGGAGAATCCTTTTGACATCATCTTTTGTAGTAGTTGCAAAATCCACAGCTTGCTTAGTGTTTTTCAGATAGTCCTGGAAACACTTGACAGCCTAAGAAATTGATCAGGACGCATTGGCTTTGTTCCTCGACTTCTCTAATTGATTGAGCTCTTCATTTGACAATGCCACATATCTCTAGTTTTTTGGTTTTGTGTTCTTCTCATCCTCTTCCAACCATTCATCAAAAACTAAGTCCACCATAAATTGAAATTAACCACAAAATGATCCATTTTGTATCAATATTGTAGGCTACTGGTTTTTGCTCCAGCTCTGGCTGAGCAAAAAATGTTGCTGCAGTTACAATGTTGCCATGGAAATAGTGGAGTAATATTTTTAGTGATAAGGCATTTTTCATTTGAGCACAGCTAGGTATGCTGTCATACTGATTTGAGCACATTCTAAATGTCCAGATGACCAATCAGATTCCTTGGTCGGAACTGTGTGATGTATAATTAAGCAATATTACGCAAGAGGGTGTGCTTTGCCATCATTGTTACATAAAATAAAGCCAGCAGAAACATCAGATAGGTCGAACCACGGTGTTTAACTATATATCTTCAAATGTTACAGTCACAACTGAAAATGACAACAGAAAAGAACAAGTTTGCCAAGTTCACTTCAAATCAACCACCAGTCGTCTATCCAGAAGTGACTGTTGTTCTTAGCGCAACGTCACGGTCTGTAGTTCTAATGAATGGTGGAGTAATATTTTTAGTGATGAGGCTTTTTTCATTTGAGCATAGCCAGAGCCGTATAAAGAGATCTTTTTATAAGGCTCTGAGCACGGTGAGGTGTGCTGATTTGAGTACGTTTTAAATGTCTAGTTGAGATTGCTTGGTCGGAACTACGTGTTGTATAATCTGGATTTATCTTCACTATTTTTAACAATGGGGGTGCTACACACATTATTTTAGGAAAAGTCAAAAACTGGGGGACTTGAATATTTTATTAAAACATAATAAAGTACAGTTGGAAAACCTCCACAGGATAAAATTTGAGCTAAAATTAGTTACTTGTGGCGGTTCTAGTGTTAAGCATCTATAGCTCCATGACCAGTGAGAACAGCCAAAGACACCAGAATGGCTTCTAAATGGGCTTTGTGGTCAGATTGCTTTGTCAGCTGCTGTTTCCAAGGTCAAAAATTAATTTCAAGAATTTTAATCTTACTCTAGATCTAAGTGTGTGGAAATCTCCTTTAAATCTCATGTCAATTTGTTTAAAATATTTAAACTCACTGATTGTCTTAACAAGCAAAAGAACTGAGTAAAAACATAACATGTATAAGTTATCTTAAAGTTAAAAAGAAAAGTTTTTCTGTTGCCGTGACACTGTTGTAGATCCAGACTCATCTGTATGAGTGCATACTCATGTTTGGACTGGGATTCAGGCAGGGGCATGGATGTAGATGTGTAGGTGTGTGTATAAATTTCATTTATTGTATTTGTACATTACTGTGTTGAATATGTACTGGCTGTGAAAACAAAGCTCCTTCTGGGACAATAAAGACTATCTTTTTTTAAAGTTTTTTTTCTTTACCAAATTTATACCCATGGATGAGGATGAGAATTGTGGAAAAACCTTCTTATTATTTCTTTTTTTACAGACCATATAGTGGTTATATTAGTACTGGTGGCTACTAGAACAGTGGCTCTGTAACCACATTACACTACTTCTTGCTTTGTTCCCCATGGACAAGACACGGTAACACTTGGACGTAAGCATTTGTAGTTTCAGGGGATTTGCTGAAACCACTGATGCTGCTGTTTTTCATGAGAGGACAGTCTCGCTCATACCAAGTCTGATGTGATATTGACTTTTACATTTTTGGTCATTCTTGGTTTCCCTGATACATCTGCATAGTGTCTACTGCCTACATTAAAGGTTCTATATGTAAGAATTCTTAAGCAATTTTCATGTATTAATTGCTTTTGTTTTGCCAATGAGTGAACAGGTTGTAATGTAACTAAAAAAATGAGACCTTCCACGACTTCTTCAATTGTTTATAAAAGTCTGCAGACTGATTTGTACGTGAAAATCCAAAGGATATGCGCACTTGCTTTGCCTCTCTCCTGCTAACATCATCAAACAACCGGAATAACAACGCAACACAACAAAAACTGTGCTATCTGAGTAGAAACACCCTGCAGATATTAGCTCTCCAGCTAATGAGACAGCTAGCTGACTCTGTCGACCACAACACATTTCACAACAAAATACCCCCGCAAACACAAGTTTCCCCACAGTGCATTGATCCCCCCAGCCACAACACATTGATCCCCTCAGCCACAGTGCATTGCTCCCCATCCATAGCACATTGATTCCCGGCCACAGCAGGTTGCTCCCTGGCCACAGCTCACTGAGCCTACCGGTGTTTAGTAAACACAGTTGGTAAAAAAAATAAAAAAGGTTTGTGGGTAAGGTCAGGTTCAGGTGGTTGGTTGGTTAATGCATATTTTTGCGGGGTGGACGGTTTGGATTGGCTCTCACTGGCCAGCCACCACAGCTCAACAGCACACTGTGTGCGTGTTTGTGTGTGAGCGAGTGTGTACATATACAGCAAGGGGGGCTAAACTGAATGGGAGTGAAAGATGTTTTATCTTATTATGAGAAGTCTAAGCGAGGAAAAAGACATCACCTGCAATAATATCGCACTGCTGAGTGAGCATGTAAGCAAGTGCGAGCAACAGGATGTTGACTGCGGCCATCGGTGTCACTAATGAGAGGGAATTTCTGATTCTTACAAATAGAACCTTTAAAAGTGAAGCAATTTAAAAATGTTTGGAAAATAGAATCTGCATCACAAGTTTTATTTGCTGTCTTTCTATGACATTGCTGTATGTATGGTATGGTGTAGTATGTGGTATGATATCTGTGGATGTGCTGAGGCATATCCAAATAGTTCAACCAACAACAGAACCATAAAGATAACATCAGAAAACATGCAAAATGAGCACAAATGAGGTCTTTGTATGTGATGGTGGTTGTCCATGGGTCCACCCTGACATAAAAGGTTGTGGAGAGGACCAGCAAACATTTCTGACAATATTCTAAGAATTCATGGAGGAGGACTTATTTAGCTAGAAGGACATTCCTTTTATCATCATTCTGGGAGAAGTTGGAGGGAACATGAGTGTAATTTGTATTCTGGTGTTTTCCAGAACATGTTTGACCAAAATGGATCAGATAGTGAGTTGACAAAATTGGAGATGTTAATGAAAGTTTTCTGTTCTTCAGTCCTTCTAACAATGGTAAGATGTACTCCACCCTTCTACCCACTTCTAACTCTGAAGGTGGTTTCTCACATACAGCAGACCCTCAATGGGTTCTCTATTCTTGTGTTCTTGATATGTTCATTTTGTCTCAGACCACAAAGGAACAACGTATCAACCTGGCAACTCATTCTTAGCATGGATAAACACCCTTGTGGTGATGGGGTGATATTACTCCTTCACTTCACAGTTAAATTTAGATGAGTTATTTTACAGTGACAGCTGTGAGTGAATCAGCGGCATCAGGAGGCTTGACCCTGCTGTCACACACATGGGACAGCAGCTTTTAAGGATGCAGTACAGATAGCAAACGCTTTACTTTCACAAACTGAGTGTTCTCACTTAGTCCTACATTATTTACATTCCAGCTGGCTCATCTAGTCCTGCACGTATCCCATTCCCTAGCAAAGAATTTTCTTAACATGTGCATGTGGGTGGAGAGCCACCTCTATTATCAAAACACTAAATGAGAGAATAGCTTTTGGAAGAATGCTGTTTATCCTCCAGTAGAGTTCCGCACACTCTGAGAATCTGTGATGAGGAGCACTGAAGCTCTTTTGGAGGCTGGTGGTGGAACATGTTACTAACACACTTTATGTTGTGATTTCATCTCATTTGATACTCATCTGTAGTATGGTAGTACTAAAGGTAGAAATACAACGATACATATTAAATGAAAAATAAAAATAATAATAAAATCCAGAAATAATAAACCTAAGTACATAGATAAGTCTATCATTTGGGTCTAACAATGGTAAGATATCAAGAAAAGGGGCACAGATAGTCAGAGTTGATGGGTTTGTTTTTTGTTTTTTTTTTCATGACAGAATAAAGTATTTTCTCAGGAGTACTATAGGATACAAGTTCATTGATCCAGTGTTTTCCAGTTTTTAAGTGTACTTTTTTTTTCCTGCAGTGCCTGCAAGTATGCTAAAATACTTCTCATGATAAGTTATGTCAAGTGAGCTGAGATCACCCAGTGTCCCAAATTTAGGATCAAAGTCAATATGAGCTTTTGAGATTACATTGATTGTTGTGATAACATCTAAAGCCTCATGTACTGGACAGCTCCAGAGCCTGTGAATAAGAGTCCAGGTAACATTCTACATCTCTGACACATGGCAGAGACCCCACCATCAAGGTTGTTTAGTCTATGAGGAGTATAATATGTTCTTTGTAAGATGTTATATTGAATTTATTATCTGTGTTTGGTGGATATCAATACAGTCTGTGATTTTTCTAGGAGAGTACATCAGTCACCATAATCATAAGAACACTCCAGGTCATTGGTTTCATTGAAGATCAATGGTATGCTGGGAGGTTATTAATAAGGGTGTTGTATATAAAAGATGTTAAGCCCTCTGTAGAAGTAAGTCTGGTATCAAGCAACCGAGTTTCCATAGGGGATTCCTTGGGTATATTAGGGAATGATTCCAACGATTGACTTCTAATCCAATGTTTTATTTGTAGGTACTTGAAAAGATTATGCCTTGGTAAATCAAATAATTCAGATAATTGGAGGAAGCTAGCAAACATGCCATTAATATATAGGTCACCAATCGTTTTGATACCTTTCCTAATCCAACTTTGCAGAATACCGTCATACCTCATTAAGAGGAGTGTTCACAAGTAACAATGCCATGTGCCAAAAATACCCATAAGAACCAGATTTTTTTTGCAATCACAGAAAGTAGTAGTTTTCATTTCATGTTGCTCTATTTAGACCCATCTCACATCACTGTTCTTTGAGTGCAACCAGATCCACAATGGACAGAACTGAGAAGCTAGGTAAGGTAAGCTAGGCATCTATTATATGGATCAATGGGCACACGTTATTTGCTCCCTGCCTGTTTTTGACAAATTCAGTTTGATCTGCATGGATAATTTTAGGGATGACATGCCCCAGTCGTAACATGATCATTCAGAGTTCAGCAAGCTGAGGGGCCTATAGAAGTCACATTTTTGTTTATCTTTGCCTGGTTTAGGAAGCAATGTCATTGTCGCAACCTCCAATGAATGTGGCAATACTTGATTATCTAGCACTTTCTTAATCATGCTGGTAGAGGGGCCAGTAGTTTTTTGGAGAATTTTTCAGGATTCGACCTGGAATCCATCAGATTCCAGTGCCCTATTATTCAGTAATATGTGATTTATTAGTGATAGCATGAAGCACCTCCTCCTCAGATATTCCAGTGTCAAGAGGTCTATCGTATCAATCTTGGGGAGAGGTCATCTATCCAGAACCTGTTTTATTTCAGTATTTTTAGCGTCATTGTCGGTTTTACAGTGCTTGATAATATTTTTGAATTCCAAATTAATATTTTTTGGTTCTTCTAAGCATCTAGAGTGGATATATTTTTCAGAATCTTCCTTCTTAATCTGCCATGCAAGTAGTTTACTTGTTTTGTTGCTGAATCCTGAGTTAGAGTATTAAGAGATTCAGAGGAGAGGTCCTGTTCTCATATTCTAATATAATTTTGTAGTTGGGATAATGTTTCTCTCTTTATTTTTTTATGCCCCATATAACATGATATGTCCTCTCATACACGCCTTAAGGGCTTCCCAAATATTGGAGTGAGAAAAGGATTTCAAGTTGGCTTCCAGAATTACATCAAAATGAGTATTCATAAAAGTAGTAAAGTCTGGATCTTTCAATAGGTATCTCCTGAATCTCATCTATGAGAGGCAGACTCAGGTGGACCCAACTCTAGCTCCATCGTCATGGGATCCTGATCAGAGTAGATGGGAGCAAGCTTTAATTCTGGATAAAATTGTCTGTGAGGTCAAAAACATATCAAATCTTGAGTAGGTATTGTGAACAATAGAATAAAATGAGTAATATTTTTGATTTGGATGGTGTGATCTCTATACATCACTTAATCCTAATTCTTTCATTCCTTGATTTAGGGCTATTGCTGATTTGGACAGTGAGAGTGATTTAGGCAGGGAACAGTCCATTTATGGATTTAAAACAGGTTAAAGTCACCTCCAACAATGCACTGGCCTTCAATTGTGGCAAGTTTCATAATTGAGTTATTAAAGTATGTTGGGTCATCGAGGTTTGGGCTGTACAAGGATACAAGTGTTATCTTATTCAGAATTATTACACAGTCTATGAGAACAAATCTGCCACCCCTATCTTTTCCCATGGAGTTAACGTAAATCTCAGGTCCTTGTTAATAAGCAATGTTACTCCTCTCACCTTGGATGAAAATGAAGAATAAAAAACATGGCCCATGTAGCTTCATATGTTCTAGTTTAGTGAGATGGGTCTCTTGGTTGAAAGCAACATTGATGGATTGTTTACTTAGATATGTTAGGGTTAGGGTTGACTTTCTTTCTCTTAATTGGAGAATTAATTCCTCTGACATTTACCTGCCATATTTATATTACATAAAAATGTACAGAGAGAGCATGAACCCCATATTCAAAAAATAAAACAAAAAAAAAACTTATTCTGGACATTAATTGTCTGTAGGGTGTGACTTATTCTTCTTCTACTTCACATCAGTCAACCTCATGAATGCATTTCTGGAGAAAGGCCTTCCAGCAACTGGGATCATAATGAAGAACATGGTGCAAAACCTATGTCAGCTAACTGGTGTCAATCAGTTACAACAAGAAGGAGCTGGAGTATCCATGATAGTGGTCAGATGTCATCCTGAACTGGTCATCACAAAATGGTACAATAACAAGCCAGTGCTAATGGCCTCTTCCATACATGGGAAAGATCCTGAAGATGTACGCACAAGATGACCCAACAAAGACAAAGCACACATCCAGGTGAAAAGACCAGCAGTCATCAGAGGATATAATAGGGGGTTGAGTGGACTGATCACATGTTGAGGTTTTACAGAATGTCATGCAGGACCAAAAGATGGATTGCACCTCACTTCTTTGATGTTGCTATCATAAACTCCTGGGCCCAGTACAAGTCTGACAGCAAAATTCTGAACCGACCTGCAAATAACAGCTATGAATATCTGGACTTCAAACTACACCTGGCTGAAGAGCTGTTGGAAAATCCAGAACTTTACAACAGTGCAAATGAAGACAGCTAAGAAGAATATGAGACACCAATGGAAAGGAAGATTGCACAATCAGAGCCTGCCAGAAGTATTGGGCTGTAATCGTGCAGGAAGATGCAGAAATCAGGGTTGTAGAAGCAAGACATACATGAGTTGCAACAGAGGGAAGATGTTCCTCTGCATTGCCAAAAACTGGAATTGGTTCCTGGAATATCATCACTAAAAACAAAACTCAAGACATAAAATAAATAAATAAAAGACAAAACAAGTTTTTAGTTCAACAGAAGCTCAGTCGATTCAAAGATGAAAAAGGTCAAGAACTTAAGTTCAGCTGTTACATACCTGAAATACATAGCAGCAGACTTTTTAAGTTCTTTTACTGAGAACTCTTTGGTTCTCAGTAAAAGAACTTGACTCACTGTTAACATTATCAGTCATGATATTCTAATACAATGTGAAGCACCTTTTTCCACTTTTGAAAAAATAATACATAATCATAACACATAATAACCATAATCACTAACTTTTTTTTATCTGCCAGGAGGAGGATGCCCTTTACAGAGGCACCTCAACCAGCCACGCTTAAAGTACAATTCAGGCACAGAACTGTCTGTAAGAGTAACTTAACACCAAGATGAACTGCAGTGTTTCACTGACTTCTTCTGGTCGGAAGGTTCAGGTTTATTTGCACCCCTGACCACACCCAACAGTGATGTCACCATATACTGACAAACCCTGCAGAACACTTCTACATCACTGTAACAGGGTGAGAAGAGGTCAGCAAAAACAAGATTTCCAGCTGCTATTTAGTTGCTCTTTAACATATTTCATGATGCTCGAGCAGCAACACAGAGGCAGATAGTAGTGTTTTCACCTCTCTGTCTCTAATGAGCCGATCTTATGTCCCATCACAGCTGAATATTACATTATATTGGTTGGTTAGTTTGTGTGAAGTGCTTCGTATGGGGCCAGACCTACTACTTTGCTTTGCCAACATTTGGTGGTGCTCTAGGCTTTAGAATAAGATGTTTACTCATTAAAATCTTCTCAATTGTTCTCTCGCTGAGCACACTGGAAAACAAATGATTCTCATGAATCACCTACAGTAGCCCACAGGGAACAGCACTCAGATTCACAGGTGAACAGTTGACAACTTAATGAAAGAAGAGTGAATGGGGTGAAATGCAAGGGCAGCCCTAATTATCAGTGCTATTTCTGGCCCCTCTATTTTAGTTGATATGAACTTTTAAGGGCATTTTTGTCACAATCCCTTTAATCTTGCACACACACACACACACACACACACACACACACACACACACACACACACACACACACACACACATACACACACACACACACACACACTACTACATGCAACTACATCCATGAGCCTAGCTACGTCCGTACAAACAGTGATACATATGACAGTCAAGCACTGAACTTCAAATACTCTATTGACAGTGGATGCCAGTCTCAACATACACACAAAGCAAATGTAACTAATGAAAACAACTGATGGACAATAGTTTTGCAAAATAAATAACAATCTCTAATAAAATGTTTTTAATGTAGCAATCTAATTGCATCACACGTTCATCAGAAATTAATAATTTATAACAATGTATTTTAATAACATTAGTGATTTCTATCATTTAGACATGCAAAATCCAGTGGCATCATCCGGGACCTACAGGATGGACACAATGCTTTGGCACCGCACTCACAGCTGTTGTGTTCACTGTTGTTGTCGACATGAACACACACGAGACGCAGGAGGTTTTCTGAGAATGATACACATCCAGAGAGTTTTGGAGTTGGTTTAACACTGAATATTAAGGGGAAAATGAAAGAAATTTTATCAGTGGTATTCACCCTAAGCCACAGAGAAAAATTCATTAATTTACATTCAGTGAGTGGGAGCTTGGGAAGTGATAAATGCATGTAAATATCAGAGCTCATTTGCTTATACATGATCACTATAATCCTTTAAAATGGCTTGAGTACCTTTAAGAAAAAGATTATAACCAACCTCTGCAAAATAAATGATAAAAAACATGAACCAAAATAAATTAGTAAACTTGACTTTTGGTATTACACATTTGAAATATTTGGAGCTCTTAAATGTAGAACAGGAATCACAGTTCTCCTACTACCTTGACTGTCTGGTTTGAATTTGTATAGCTTACAGCATCATCATTTCCAAGTGAAAGCTGACTTTGCTGTGGTAGCAGGAGTTGTGAGGGACTGTGGTAATAACCTGATTGGTTATAGTAAAGAGAAGAATGTGAGATGAGTCTGAGACCAACCTATTCGTCAGAATAAAACATTGGCATTTTACGTTTCTGCAAACCATGGATACGTTTCAATCTCTATGTTTCAATGTTGATCACATTTTAAGCTTTCGTGTGACATGTAACACCGAATTAAATGGCTGTCATCAATTGAATAATCATGTTTTATGGTGTGACAATGCTGTGGTTAAGGTCCGGTTAAGTTTAGGCACAAAAACCACTTGGTTAGGGTTAGGAAAAGATCATGCTTCGGGCTAAAATACCCGGTTTTGTTGCCAGAAAAACGGCTACAAATGTCCCAACGTCTCAGTAAAAATACCAATGGTATGTACTGTAGAAATGTTGATATGCCACATATTAAATGCATTGAAACATACAGATTCCACATATCCATGGTTTGCAGAACCGTACAATGCCAACATTTTATTCCGGTGACTAGGCTGCTGAGACTTTCACGAGAAAAATCTGAGAAGTGTCATCCTAGAGATCCTATCATTGTCCCCTCTTGTCTGATTTATTTCTTTTAAATCTCCAACTGAGCTTTATGTGGCCAGTAAAAACACAACTCACAGTCCTGTTATCCTGCCAACAATGCCAATTTCTGTGGCCGATGAAGAGGTTTGCTACAGACAATGCCACCTAGGAGAGAGCCTAGGACTCTTGTATGTCCGTCTTAACAGGAGTGAGCAGTAGAAATTACCCAAACGAGACAGAATCCAGTTGAATAATTTATTCACAAATGATTCGATAAATATGGATGTACAATGCAAGGTTACTAAAACTAGCAATCTAAAACCAAGGCTTTGTGTAAAATGGTAAAAAAGTAAAAAGATTAAAGTCCAATAAATATAGGATAAAAGGAATTAAGTCTCTTTTTACAGTACAGAGTCTCTTGCCAGTCCGTCACTGCGTCCAATTATCCAGCCGCTCCACCAACATGCCGCCCTCTCCAATCCACTTTTAGCTCCGTAGCCATCTTGTCCCTTCCACTGCTGCCCCACACTCACGCACCACTGCTGCTGCCTAGAAAGTAAAAGGAGGAAACCACTGATGGGGAGCCAACGCCTGCCCTCACTCCAGTCCTCGCCCACCCCTGTTTCACTGTACTTACACCTTGTCTGGACAGCTTGCCCCAGCTGTCCAGAATGTGTGTAGCTTGCCAGAGTGAGTATAACTCGTGGCCTCAGCTCCTTGGACTGCCCTTTGGCTCTGCAGCTGCATCTGCCTGTTGCGCTCTGTGGCTCTGCGTCCCGCTCCATCTTCCTTGTGTTCTCCTGCAGCAATGATGGCTTTCTTTGTCTGTGCTCCCACCCCGATTACCTCCACACAGGTGTGTTCTATTTTATTGATGGCTGTGGCCAAGTGAAAATCACAACAGAAACTACACACACACTAGAATTCAACATAATACATGCAAAAAAGTTAGTAAACCATACTAAATGTATATAAATAATCATAATTAAACCCAAGACAAAATAAGCAAACATAGAAAACTGTGACCTTAATGCAGACACAGAGACTTTCTCTGCATACAGGTTATCGAGAGCAGCAAAGACCTTAGCAGCTCTATCTCATTCGTCCTCCTCTAAAACACTGATTTGCCTCTTAGCCAGCCCAGTTAGTGACCCCATTAAAATCCTAACCTTTTCTGGTTTTGTGGTCAAGTTTTGTGTGTCTAAAAAGCCTTACAATTGCTCCTTCCATTCCTCATATTTTAAATCACCATCATGTCCTTGAAATTTTGGCACCCAAGGTGCACCAGGGTAGATAGGCATCATCATTTTTTAATTTTTCAAAGAGTCCTATTGGGTAAAAACACTGCACACAATCCTGTTATCCTGTCGACAACGCCAATTTCTGTGGCCAGTGAAGAGGTTTGTTACAGACAACACCACCTAGGAAAGAGCCTAGGACTCTTGTATGTCCGTCTTAATAGGGGTGAGCAGAAGAAATTACCCAAAGGTTGCAACTCAAAACACAGCAACCCAAAATATAACTGCAATAATAACAAATTAAGTCAATAACAGGCTACAACCTCACATATATATGAGAAGGTAGCATGAGCAATATTTCAGAGATATGAGAAACAATCAAGAATTTAATTAATTAACTAGTAATAAGAATCAGAATCAGAAATAATTTATTGATCCCAAGGGTAAATAGGGTTATATTACAGCTGCTTACATTCTAGAAGAGAAATATATATACGCACAGAGAAATTATAAGAAAAATATAAACCACAGTGAATGCGAAAGTCATCTTCCACAAGCAGCCAGAACTCCTCCGTTAAGATGTTAGCTGAGTGGTTTTATTAAAAAAAATTAAAATTAAGAGAGAGACAAGAGCCGTGACACTGTTTACATAAAAGTTTCAGCATTTATTACAGCTGTTTGTCATCTCAAATCTTCCGATTGCTACTCTGACACTCACTTTTTGTCTGGCTGCTGAGCTCCTGAAAAACTCCCGAGCCGGAAAGGGTGTTGTGTTACTATGACAACCTGCAACCATGTCATGTCAATTGCGACTACCTGCATATTGACAAAGTTTTTTAATATGGAGATTTTGATATTTATTGCTTATTTATTCTGTTTTGTTATGTTCAAAAATGTAGGCTATTACAGGAGGTAGAGCGGGCTCAGTGGGTCGTCCACTAATTGGAGGATCGCAGTTCGATTCCCAGCTCCTCCAGTCCACATGCCGATGTGTCCTTGGGCAAAATACTTAACCCCAAATTTCTCCTGATGGCTGTGCCATCAGTGTATGAATGTGTGTGAATGGTTTTTTCCTCTGATGGGCAGGTTGGGACCTTGCATGGTAGCCCCTGTACCCATTCAGCGTATGAATGTGTATGAATGGGTGAATGTGATTTGTAGTGTAAAAGCGCTTTCAGTGGTTGGAAGACTAGAAAGGTGCTATACAAGTACAGTTTTTTCTTGTGGTGAATCATAATTAAAAACGCACAATCAAGGGCGAAATCTTCAGTTAGATATTGGGGGGACCGAGTGGGTATGGGGCAATAGACTTATCTTGGACTTTTACTCACTTAAAATAAAAATGTCCTGACAGCTCTGATGGAGCTCAGTATTCATCTGTAAGGCTGTTTTACGACAAACAATTCTACTGTATAAAGCTAGAATCTGTGTGTAACAGCTGACCTGTGTGGAAGTGCAGCAGAAAACAGAACATTAATTGATCTGGGGCCAGATACTCTTGCCATGCCATTTCCCGCACATAAACTGGTATTTATAATAGCAGAATGTGCAGTGACAATGTGTACACCTTACATAATCTTCAGACCAGGGGTATATGTTTTTCTAAAGCGATCTGCTGGCGTTGTGATGAGGTGGAGATGAAATGTAAGCTGAGAAACTGAATAATTAAGTAAAACATTGTTTAGGTTGATAACTAGCAGCACTGATTGTGTGATGTTTTTTAGAGATTTCTAAAATGCCAATCAAAGGCACATTTATTAAGGTAACATTGATTAATTACTTTGTGTGATTAATTTTATCATTATTTTAATTCACACAGGGGCCAACATTTTTGTTGGCTTGCCAAGCATGGTCGCCATTTTGTATTGATTACCCTACATAGAGATAGACAGACGCTGGACTGCTCACGTGTGCCACTTGGTGGTTGTTGGTGCACACTCCAGCTACTCCTGGATAAATTATTTCACCCCCTTTCACTGCTGCTGCAGCATTACCACGGTATTACCACATCAATTGAAATGGGTGACATCTGTACATAGTGGAGTTTCTGACCACTAGTGGTAGTGTAGACCAATTAATGTTCAAAATTTTACAAAATTTACAAAATTTTAGTCATGCATCTAGCCCATGCTCAAACAGACAACAGGCAACATAATGTGATGCATTCTGACAAGACTAATCAAATATGTGCAAGGGCAGACTCATGGTAGATTACTTTATAACACAAATGATGCAATTGATGTATGAGAATATATGAGAGAATAAAATCACTGTCACTGTGATAACTTTCCAGAATTGTTCATTCCTGCCTCATAGTTTTACAAACCAAAGATTTGTCTGCAAATGTTTTATATGGGAGGTAGGGGTGTGCCCGAATACAAATACGTTATTTGGCAAAGCACAAATTGTGTTGTTTTTCTTTTACAAATATTTGTTTCATACAAATATTTTAAAAGTTATTTGTTTTCCGGAAGAAAAAAAAAAATACCAGCACATCCTCTGCTCCGCTATTACGTCTATGCGCAGGTCTCAACGAGGGGAGTCACATCCACCGGCTACATGACGCACATTTCCTTATTTTGACATCACTCCCGGAGTTGGGGGTGTTCCCCAGAGATAAAGTGGAGTTACTGACACATGCAAAGTGCTCCCAAGGGACTCTTCATAACCTGTTGTTTCCCATCTCCTTTCCACAAAGTTAGGTTGTAAGGTAGTTTATTCATGAACACTTATTGTAATGCTTTAATTTTCTAAAATTAAAAGCGTATTAAAAACAAAAACAAAAACAGAAACAGCATTTTTAAGCCTCTATCCACTTTTATTCAAATACAAATAATTTTGCTGCCTTAACAAATACAGATACAAAAACAAATACTGGGCCCTCTGCACATCCCATTAGGGATGTGCAGAGGGCCCTGTCAGAAGAAAACTTCAGAAGAAGCTTGTCAGAAGAAAACTTCACAGTGTGCCTTAACTAAATATGCTGACTGTTTTTCCGGTCAACAGTACACAAATCACAAATTATTCTGTTGATGTTTTAAAACTCATCATAGTTTACAGTTAATTTTCAAAGCATCTACACTGAAAATCATCACTGAGTGTATGTTTAAGTAAAGAACAATCCAAACCAAACCAAAATAATACACTCCTGCAGAGTGTGACATTGGCTCCACACACAGTAGTGTGTTATTTTTTAATAAGCACACTGGTTTGTGTGGACTATCCTGTTTATACCATGACCACTTGCCACCAATTAAACAATAACTTTTGACTATTCATATTTGGGACAATGCACTATTTAAATCCACTTTGTGGTGTTAGTATCTTCGTCAGCCTTTAAAACAGAATGGTCAAAATCTAAGCATCACACCCTCCCCGCCTGGTCTTTTGCATTCATCTCTACAGGTTTTTAACTTCTTGTTATAAAATTGTAGTCTCCATGTTAGAGCTCAGCTAAATCATGAGCCGTGACAAAGCTTCTCCAGAGCAACAGAAGACATTCTATAATCATTTTACAGGCTGAGTAGTACTAACCATGACTACTCTGACAATTATGTAAAATCTGTGGAATTTCCCTTTAATATCAAACACTACAAATGCTGCATCAGAATCATGTAGTTATCTGAAAATAATGAACACCCTTCAACCAACTGGAATCCAGTATCCTCCACTGTCATGGTCCAACAGGTCTGATCACATTTTCAGCCCATTTAAGAATATTATGATAAATGATGACAGTTCCCAGCAGTTATCCCATTGTCAGTGACTCCATGCATTCTGATACTCCTTTCACACATACAGGGAGTCTGACACATGGCCAACAAACCCTTCAAACCTCTCTTCTTTCAGCTGAAGTCTTGGCTGGCTCTCTTTATTGTTTGCTCAGATCTTTTCTACTGATTTATGCAGCAGCTTGAGTCAAGTGCTGCCATTAGTTCAGGCCTAGTGCTAGCTCCACCTCATTGACGTGCTTAAAGTTCCTCCATCTCTGACTGATCTCTTAGCCAAACATCATTCTACAGATGGCAGCAGTCAAGGATCGCCCTAGGGAGGGGTTTCATGCTCAAATACCTGCTTGATGTGGATTATTTTGTCACTCAATCTGTTTTGCTGGGTGATAGGTAGAGTGTAGAGAAAGAGGAGATATCATAGAAGTAATTTTTTGCAATTATTCAATTTTCAGCCTGTGAGCGGCACTAGAGGGTGGGTCAGAGTATTTGATGCATTTTAAGCCAAATCAGATATGAAGAGATAAAGGGAGAATGTGTGGGTGTTGACAGTTAGCCATCCGATTTGTAAGGAAATCCATTTCTGCCAGGAAAAAACTTATGGAAAGTTACTGAAATATTAGAAATATAAAAAATACTCTTACTGTAAAATACTAATACTGTCTGTAACAAACAATACTGATCAAATTCTAAGTCCATTTTTTTATTTTTAAAGTCAAAATTATGAGATACTAAGCAAATTTTGCAAGCAAAATCTTAGGTCATAATATAATGTCAGTGACTTAATTTAGACTTGGAAGTCAAGTTATTGACTTACTATCTCATAGGTTTGACTGCATATTACTGTCATCATTTTGATATTTTCATTTCTAACTACTTTGTTCTTTAAATGGGATTACATATATTTGTTGTGAAGTAATGGCTTGCTCTTGGTAAGTCAAAATTATGAAGTACTAATTCAAGTGAGATACAAATTGAATATTATGGGATGCTAAGTCAAAGATATAATAAGTATGATGTTCTATCTCCTGTGTGACTTAGTATCTCATAAATTTGGCTTAATGAGTTATAATTTTGACATATTCAGAGAATTTTTGTTCATTTCATCACTCTTCTTTTTCCTGTTAGAAATGGGATTCCATAAATTTGCCTAATACATGTTGCTCAGCATGTCACTTTGAAACGTGTGTGAAACGGTGCAGCTGTTCTGCTGCAGACATTTCTCTGCAGGTCATGGGCAAATGTCAGATTTTTGGAAATACTGAGAAGGTGTGTGGCTGGACTGTGTCACATACCAAGGAAGACAATTAGCATGGTTAAATAACTGGTCTCCTTTTGCCTTGTTGGGATTTCACAGTGCAGTATTTAAGTCTCTGAACTTCAGCTCTTCAAAATGAATCTTGTCTGGTTAGGAGGGAGAACAATTTACAGTAGCAACAGGAATGGACAACTGGTCCAAACAGCTGATACTTTCTGCACTGGAAATGCTGTGAAAAGGTTCTTTTTAGTCATTTGTCAAAGGGCAGAGCACAAAAAAGAGGACTGCACAATTGGAGCAGAGATGTCAGAAGTTTGCTCACAGTTTCTGCACAACACCTGTCACATGAAAGAAAGAGGAAATATCATGACCTCAGATTTGTGATTTTGTGAAGAATCTGCTCTGATGTGGGTTTGAGAATTAAGAAGCCTCTGATAAGAGAGGATATAGACTTCAAATAACAATGTCTGCTAACCCACATCTTCATCAGGGATTTTCATATTTTATTTCTTTCTTTCCAGAACAGTTTATGGTAAAGTTAAATTTCAGTTTGTACATATGGTGGTATAATAAGTATAAATCCCCATATGGTACATGATGTTTTTATAGAAAAAAATAAACTGGCCATAAGAAAGACACACATACATTTCAAGCTCTGGGGTCTATTCCAGAAAGCAGGTTTAACAAACTCTGAGCCTAACCCTGAACTCTGAGTTGGTGAACTGTGAGATGGTAAACTCAGAGTTTTGGTTTCCAGAACAGCTGATCAGAGTCAGTTCAATCAACTAGTCTGTTCACTCTGAGATAAGTGCATGCATGAGGAAAGTAAAAAGCCATCATCGATGGAGCTCCGATACTACGATTCACCATGGCAACAGACAAATAAAAGACAGAGCCTTCATTTTAATCCAGTGGATGTAGACACATTAATTTCTGTCTATGTTTTGTCTTCAAAAAACAGCAGCAATGACAGAATCTGAGTCAGAGTGAGGAAAAGAGTTAAAAAGGAAACACAATAAACTTTTATTCAGCGTAATCCATTAATTCATCATTTAACAGGCTTGAATTTCCATAATGGCTGATGAAGTGGTGGAATCTTACTAGATATTAGACTACACATTACATTTTAAATATATTTATTCAGCTTTGAAGGGGACAAATCTCAGTGAGCAGCAACAAAAAATATAATTAAAATATAGTTAAAATATTGTAATATATATATATATATATATATATATAGATAGATAGATAGATAGATAGATAGATAGATAGATAGATAGAAAATATAGGTCTATACATAGATCAAACAGAAAAGACATATGTTATATACAGACATGATTGTAAGCACATAGTCTGATCCAGTAATAATAAGTTTGGTGATTTGCAGTTGAAAAGGTGTCGAGGTTCAAACTGAGAGTACAGTTTTAGACATCTATTTGTATCTTGGCTCCACAGCATTCACTGATGATATTTCAACTACTTCAACAAATGTAGTAAATTTAAAGAGTCATTGAAATGCATTCAGACTATATGCAGCCCATATAAAAGACTCACTTTCAAACTACATTTAGTCTGCAATCTGCAGGTGCACCACAATCAGCTCACTCAGAAATATGAACATAATCTCCAATATAACATGAAAACTATGATAGGAATGTTCAATCAGTATGACCAATCACATCATGAATGACTTAAACTTAAACAAACCAGCTTTCCCTAGCCGCGTCTGATCGAATGAGGCAGCACCAGAACTAGTCCCTCTCCATTCAGAATCGTCACGCACAGCAGTGTGCTCCCTAAAACTGCTTTTATGGAGCAGCACATCTGCTGACACAACAGCCTCAGCAGCAGTGGTGACCTTTTTCTCATTAATATGGGTTGCAATACGGCCTGGAAGCATATTTTTGAACTGCTCCAAAATAATCAAATCACACAAGTCATCAAAAGTAGCAACCTCGAGCAGCATCTGAAATGTTTAGTCAGATCTCTAGCAAATTCAACATATGTTTGCCCATTTCTCTTCTCCCAAGACCTGAACCACTGGCGATACGCCTCTGGCACAAGCTCCTAAGCCTTAAGCACAGCAGACTTGACTTTTTGGTAGCTAAAGCTATCTTCTAGGCTCAAGGATGAATAAGCTTCCTGCACCTTTCCAGTGAGAACCCACTAGAGCATTTAAGTGCAGTCCGCATCAAGCCAACTCCTTGCCTTAGCAACACGCTCAAACAATACAAAAAAAGCATCTGGGTCTCTCTCATTAACAAATGCAAATTATTAATATCAAATGGACACACACCAGACCTAGGCACTTGCCCGCTCTGATCCTCACTGGACCACCAGAGAGAGACAATGTCCCTCCAGTTCTAACTTCACACTCTCTGTCTGCTGGCAAATCATCTCCACCTCAATTTGCTTTTTAACTTCCAACTCTTGTTTCCATTTCTCATGCTCCATTTGGATCAAGAGCAGCTCTTTTTGTTGCTCAAAAGTCAGCGCCTGTGTTTTAACAGGTATAGAAGTGACAACTGGAGAAAGCACCTCTGGGTCTGCTGTCATGACCCCCATTTCAACTAGATTTAATTTCAAAGCCACTTTAATATTTTCTTTGAGGCACATGTCCTCCACCACCACCGCATAGTGTTCAGAAATTTTAAGCAGCTGCTCTTTTGTGCACCTTTCCAAAGCCTCTTCAGACAGAGCAGCAATAAACGCCTTACTTTTAGCCATGTCAACTCCAAATTCTTCCAATTGCAACCAGTCAACCTACCCAACTTTATGCAAGAACCCCTGTGCACAACAGAGGCTACACCCCAGCTGGTTTGGAGTTTCCCCACTACCTGAACACCAGTCCACCTACCTAAGTTCCCTCCTAGTCTTCATGTGGCTACTTGTGGTGGGTATTTATGCACTAACACCTGCTAGGTCAGGGGGGTGACTAGCAAACCAGCAACCCTCCCTAAGTCATGGATGTGCTCCCAAACAATGCTTCAACCACATTGGCCACAACACTACCAAGATCGCTCAACGAACCCAAAAGGGGAACGCCACTACAGCCTACCAGGAAAACTCCGTACCATTTTATCAGCACTATGCACACGAGGACCGACACCTGTCACCCGGCCCACCTGTTAACAACACAAACCACGACTTGGTCCTTGCACCAAAACTCTCCGCCCGAGATAAAATCTACAAATTCATATTTCCACCCAAAATGTCCGAGCAGATCTTCCAACTTACCCTGTTCAGCCAGCCAAAATATGCTGTGTCCTTTCCCTCAGTCATGACATCCCTCATAAATGAGCAGACAAATGCTTACCGCCAAAGTAAACAAAAGAACAAAGGAACCGGGGTGTGCCAAAGCAACTTCACATGCATGCACACCAACTGGCACTGCACACCAACTCAAGAAAACGTACACTGAAGGAACACACCGATATCCAGACCAACCCTCATAACACAACAAGTTTCTAACTAGACTGTGCAGCACACACGGGGTCAAGATGGTCGAGCCCCCATTTTGTCATAACCCAGCCTTTAAGTCATGACAAAAATGGGAAAGGACACCAGATGCCAATAAATGCCAAATAGCTTATTGTAATAAAGTTAAAAAAGTGCAAAGTAACTTCAAGATGTGAGGTGTGTTAGTCAGTGACATCAGTAGTGTTCATGTGGATGAGTGTAGATGGTGTGGAGCAGGGTGTTGTGTAGAAAGGCTAAATATAACCAAAACGTGCAGGCGCTGGTGGAGAGAGAGAGCCATGCAGGAAGCTGGACCTTTTATATCCTGTGGAGCACTGGGACCAGTTGCTCCACATCTGATTGATAACCTCCTGCAACCAGCTCCTGCGGCACCTCAAAACAGAACAGTTAGACACTGTAACTGTAATGGCACACACCAGCAGAGTAACTGACAGTACAGTCCAGCAGCCAGGGCCATCACACACACAGCATGAGAGTCCTCTAGTCCTGTAGTATGCTAGTGAAGACATTTCTGTCTAATGGTATGTAATCCAGTAATAGGAATTCAAAAGTTATTAAGTAATGGTCTGATAAAATAGGATTTTCTGGAAAAACTAGTAAATGTTCAATTTCGACGCCATAAGTTTGAACAAGATTGAGGGTGTGGTTAAGCCAGTGAGTGGGTTTATTTATACTCTGAGAAGCCAATTGAGTCTAATAATGAGATACACACAGTACTAAGACTATCATTATCAACATCCACATGAATATTGAAATCACCAGCCATAATTACTTTATCTGTACTAAGGACTAAGTTTGATAAAAACTCAAGAATTCAGATAAAAATTCAGAGTATGGGCCAGGAAAACGGTACAATATAACAAATAGAATTGGCTGTAAAGTTTTCCAGGTTGGGTGAGAGAAACTAAGGACAAAGCTGTCCAAAGAGTTATAATTAAGCTTCGGTCTAGGGTTGATAATTAGGCTTGAGATGAAGATGGATGCAACTCCACCTCCTCGGCCTGTGTCTCAAGGAATGTGGGTATTAATATGACTGGGGGTAGTGGTTTCATTTAGGCTGACATATTCCTCATGACACAGCCAGGTTTCAGTGAGACAAAATAAATCAATACAATAATCTGAGACCATTGGACCATTTACTAATACGGTTTTAGATGACAGTGATCTAATGTTTAAGAGTCCACATTTAATTCTCCTATTTTGTTGTACTATTGCAGAGTTGGTGTTAATTTTTATTAGATTTTTTTATGAATGCAGCTCTGCCTCCTGGTCTCAACTCTGGGTTGTCATGGTTTTGGTCTGCTAATAAACTCAACCATATTTCTAGATATGAGAGCAGCTCCATCCAAACTGTCTCTCCTAATCAGACCAGGTCTTCCCCAGAAAGTTTGCCAATTGTCTATGAAGCCCACATTGTTTGCTGGACACCACCTCGACAGCCAGCGGTTGAATGATGACATGCTGCTATACATGTCATCACTGGTCAGATTTGGCAGGAGACCAGAGAAAACTACAGAGTCCGACATTGTCTTTGCATATGTACACAATGACTCAACATTCATTTTAGTGACCTCTGATTGGTGTAATCGAGAGTCATTCCTGCCAACATGAATAACAGTTGTACCATATTTAAACTTATCCTTAGCCAGCAGTTTTAAATTTGATTCAGTGTTGCTCACTCTGGCCCCTGGAATACATCTGACTATGGCTGCTGGTGTTGCTAACTTCACCTTTCTCACTATTGAGCTGCCAATAACAGTACAGCTCATGAAACACCTGTATCTGATGGGTTTTGCCATAAACTGCAAAGGAACTCTACCCTTCCCTCCCAGTCGATAATCTACCAGGGAGTGCATCTGGATTCCTCCATCATGAGAGCAAAACTGTCCCCAGCCAGGCTGGAAGTGCTCAGCTCTCTGCTGCTGCACTTCATGCCTCACAGAGTAGTGACAGTGCTGTCTGTGCGCCTGCTAGGCATGATGTCAGCCAGTCACGTGGTCATTGTTTTGGGGTTTTATCATATGGGAGATCTCCAGAAATGTTTCGGCCATCTCCACTTCAACCCGTTATGTCACAAAGAAGAATGATAACTGTCCCTCCCTCCCTGCAGTCGGATCTGGAAAACCCCTCATGTTCTGTCAGAAGGGGTTCCCCCTGGGAGAGCTATGTCACATGTTTCATTTTACACAGACGCATCTCTCTTCGGATGGAGAGGAATGTGTCAATCTTACTTTGGGAGGGAGGGGCATCCCTCCACATATTCTGCCTGAAGCTGTCCATGGTGCTGAAAGTGCTGAAGCACTTCGCCCCACTGCTGATAGACAAGCATGTGGAGGTATGGACAGACAACATGACATGGGAGGTGTATATGAATTGTCAGGGTGGTGTTCACTCAACTCTGCTGCTGGAAATATTCAGATGCCTCCTGCAGCAGTCTCATGCAAACCATCAAAGCAGTGTACATCCCAGGCAAACAGAAACAAGCCGTGAACCTGATGTCATGTGGAGGTCCCTCCCAAAATGAGTGGAGGTTGAATCCCACTCTCGTTCAAATGTTGTGTAACAGGTTTGGGAGAGCTGAGGTGGATCTATTCACCTATGACTCTCCATGAGCACATAAGACCATCCTCCACTGGGAGTGGATGCCTTCCCTCACTGACCATGACCCCAAGCTCTCCTTTACAAATTTTCCCCCAGTCTCCCTGATTCCTTGACGTCTAGCACAGATTCAGGAGGAGAGTTTAATCATTAGTTAGTCATTCTGGTGGCCCCAGAAAACACAAGCACGTCATGGTTCCCAACTATGATACAGCTGCTAGCGGGGAAGCCATGGCAACCCCCGTGGGGCAGATACATGCTCTCACAGCTGGACGGTGCAATCCTACACTTTCCAATTATAGGCCAGCAGCTATGGGCCTGGCCCCTGAATGGGAGTACTTGGAGAGATTTGGTTTGCTCCCTGCAGTGGTACACACTACAATAACAATAACTTTCTATGTTATGCCATGTTAAATAAACAGAATTTAAAGTATTTAGTGAAGGAAATACTCCCACTATCCTGCAAGAAAGCAGTCACATTGTTACTGCAGTCAAACAGTATCTCCAGCTCAGACAAGCTTGTTGTGGGTTTAGTCCAATCAGATCACGGCTCATTTTTAAACAGCCTCTCAGAACCAATCAAGGACTCTGCTCTTTCACCTACCGCCAGGTTGGTCCCGCCTACATTAGTTAACCCTTTACTGGTTGTATTTGAGACCTTTTTAATGAGAATGGATCATTGTTATTGGGTGAAAAAAAATCCTAATTGACGACTCAAATACTTTTTGGGCATAGTTAATGACTACCAAAATACAGCAGTCATGAATGCCCTATCATCTTTTCTACCCTTCCAAGTAGAAAACCCTTGCCTCACATCCATACAACTTAATAGCGTGGAACTAACGAGGATGAAGAATAACCAAGATATACTCTCAACTGGGCATTGGGTAACGAGAAAGAGTGGAGAAGGGTTCAGGTTTTTCAGTATGTGTGAGTGTGTGCATGTGTAACTCGTCCCACAGTCTCCGAGTTCAATCCACACAGTCCATTTTGTTTTCCCCCACAATCCCACATCCGTTCAGTTAAATCCAATTTCACAAAATTAAAAGAAAGACAACTCAAAAGTGTGCTCTGGGTTTTACCACTGATCCCCACAAAACAAACCAAACCAGAGATGCTAGCAAAGTAATAGAGTGCATAAAATAAGCACAGCGGAAACATCAGATAGGTGGGACCACCGTGTTTAACTATATATCTTTAAATGTTACAGTTACAGCTGAAAATTACAACAGAAATAAACAAGTCTGCCAATTTCAAATATCCCTGCAATTCAAATCAACTGCCAGTTGTCTACCTGGAATTGACTGTTGTTGTTAGCGCAACATCACAGTGATTCGGTGATATGTGAAACGAACATATCATAACCCCAGAGTACAGGCGTAGCCCACTAAGATCCAGGCTCACTGGCTCCACCAACATCAGCTGAAGAAAAAGCTGGCTTAATTGGGAGCAGATCTCTGGTTACAGCGGTCTTATACACCATGGATGCAGACCTGAGAGGGGCAACTGTACAGGGCACAGTGGCACAAAATAAAATTTTCACAAATTCGCATGCACATGGGGATGAACCCAATAGTGACAGCTTTTAGAGGGCTACGCCTATACTCATAGAATCTGGGGTTACAATATGTAATCAACGTTCAATTTGACTTTGTGTGGTAAACACAATCTGCTGAGTGACTTTCCGCAACACTCCAGACTGCAGTCACAATCAATCCCCAGAAAGCCACCTCAGAGGAGATTTTAAATGCACACATACCACAGGAATTCTTATTAGAGGGATTGGTAAAAGTCTGTCTTTGTCATTCTCCTAATCCGTCAGCCCTATGCTCTCTCTTTCTCTTTCCCTCTCTCTGTTGTTATTTTAGTCTCCACTGCACTCATGCTGGCCTAATGAAGTGTGGATGAGCGCTATGGTGACTGAATCGCATTTATCATTGACTTTGAGTTTAGTTTACAGAGCTCTGAATAATTTATTATGTATGAATAGGGGTTTAGAGTCTATCACAGTTTGATAATGTATTCCTCCTTGAAGCCTCACCTGAATCCTGATGAAACGAGTGGAGCTTCTGCACACACATGCACACATGCACGAACACACACACACACACACTGTGCATGGGCTGATGTGGCTGCTATACAGTAGGCTGACGTGTAGTGAAACAGATATGCCCTGACTCCTTCTTCATAGCTTCAGGGGAAACGTTTTTTTTTCACTGACCTTAAAGCATTTGACAGATGGTAACATACAGACAGAGGTAAAGTTCAACATCAACCCAAGTAAGAACCAAGTTTTCAATATACAAAACTGTTGAAATGTATGGTGTTGGCCTTCCAAAGTGTGGATTAGTGCAAATATTACCTGCTAAAATAATGACACTCCCTTCAACTGTACCTTGTGTTTAGTGTTGATTAGATAAGTTTAAGTACCCCTCCACTCAAAAATGTGTTTTGCTTCCTGTTCCTTCACTGTGATGTTGTTCTTTTCACTGTGCAGTTTGTTTTCACATTCATCTGCTGAAGGAGGAAAGGGGCGGCTGTGGCTCAGGAGGTAGAGCCGGTCTTCCACTAATTGGAAGATTGGTGGTTTGATTCCCGGCTTCTCCAGTCCACATGTTGATGTGTCCTTTGGCAAGATACTTAACCCCTAATTGCTCCTGATGGCTGTGCCATCAGTGTGAGAATGTGTGTGAATGATTAGATGTCCTCTGATGGGCAGGTTGGGACCTTGCATGGTAGCCCCTGTACCCATTCAGCAGATGAATGTCTGTGAATGGGTGAATGTGATTCGTAGTGTAAAAGTGCTTTGAGTGGTCAGAAGACTAGAAAGGCACTATACAAGTACAGTCCATTTACCATTTCTTGAGCACGAGCATGATTTGTGACATCACAACTAGTTTTAGCCAATCATGGTCCAGTGTGCAACTAACACATTAAGGGCCAAATCCACAAAGAATGGACTGCGCCCGCTAACAGCACTGTGAATTGCGCACCATTTGCACCCACAATCTGCTCTGTTTTAAGGTCCTATTCACAAAAAAATTTTGTGTTACTGATATGCCTGCGTTAACACACCCATAAAGTTTTGCAGCAGAGTGCAATTAGCCCTTGTTTTGCATCTGTTTGAGTGAGCAGAGCACTTTCCAGTGATACAGACTTTTCTCCATAATGAAAACTGCAGAGAAAGCCTCAAATGGCGTGTTTTTAATTTGCAGAGGTGTACATACACAGAGCTCTCCACAATCATAAACCAACTTATATGTATTTTGCTTCTTTTACTTCTCTAGTATTTCACATCTACAACATTTACTGGAATATCCATCAAAATAGGCTACAGCTGTTAGGCAGGTCTGAAATGTGTTAGATTAATGTCTGAATCTTACAATAGTGTTGTTCAGGTGTCACTGAATGAAGAAACATCAGTACTGATGTTCTGTTTGTTGCCCACAGCTGGCTGTGTGTCACAGCTGGCTGCAGCATCACACAGCAGCTGAAAAGTGTGTCTGAAAAGTGTTTCTGAGAAAGAGGCTGTGCGCATTTATGCACGGGGCACAGCAGCAGCAACAACAGCAGCAACTTCATTAACACTGGATCGGTCAGGATCTGATGTTAATTAATGTTCTGTGTTTTGCTACACATCTACACAGGTCAGCTGTCAGCTGGAATTGTTTGTAATAAAGCAGCCCTCATGGATGAATCCTGAGCCCCATCAGAGCTGTCAGGATATTTTTATTTTAAGTAGCTAAAAGTAGCTACTTGACAGAAGATCACCCTTGAAATCATTCAGTGTCAATTCAGTATCATTCAGTGCCTCACAAGCTTGAAGATTGTGAGTGAGGAGTGAGTGTGTGCGCAGTGTGCGCACAGTTAACACCAACTATCTGAACACGCTAATAGCTCCACCCCTACCACGTATGGCAATTAGTGCTGGTCTTTGTGAATTATACTGGTTTTGCAACAAGGCTTATTTGCATAGAAAGGGGCCAATTTTGCGCTGAATGTTGTCGTGTAAAAAATCCTTCAGGTGGACCAATGAATCTTCAGGTCCTCCACAAAATGTAATTTCTAAAAAACAGTTAAGGTACCCGAAAAAAATCAGAAAACTAATTCAAACAAATCAAGAAATAGAAACAGGCAGTGTTCAATGTAATAATAGATTTACTGTGTATCAAGTACAATACAAGTAAACCAAGGGCTGGTTCATGAAGCAGCACATTGACACCAAATCTGAGAGCTCTGTCTTATACACCCTGCTGAGTTCCTCCTTTTGTGGAGCTTATTCTATCTATTTTCTAGGGATCCTCCTCATTTTCAAAATCCTGGTATTTTCCACCATTAGTTACGGTTTTTCCCCAAATTTGGCAATCTGCCACAAATTACCTCACAGGTTAAGAATGCTGGCAATGATTCAACAGACACCATTAGATACCATTATTTCTGGATCAGCTTTTACAATAAAATAAAAAAGGTTGCCCATTTGGTCTTTAATGATTATCGATCACACATTCTGACCTTTAGTGAGTCATTGTCACAAGATTTGCTATGACTAACAATCACAGGCGTCAATCTTAAATGAATCATTGTCATATGATGCATAATCTCATGATTGGTGACTCAACGTCACTGGTGAGTCATAGTCATGCACTGGTGATTCATATATATACAGTTTGTAATTATAAATTTATTGATCAAGAAAAATTTCCCACAATGTATGAATATTACCTAATTTACATACTAGCATATGGCACAGGTGCACTATGAGCGCTGTGGTGCTTTGTGAATTACACGCTGTCTTCTTGTCTCATTTGCACAGGTTTAGTAGCCACAAAAGCTGCAAATCCTTGTGTGGATTTGGCCCCAAGTGTAATGTGGAAACTTGAAGCGTCTGGTGAACGTACACTGACTTTATAGTGAAGTAGAAGACATCTTGTATTTTTCATTTTATATTTATATTTTCATAGATTCTGGATTTGTCAATCAAGTGGAAGGAGGAGATCCCATTTAAGAAACACTGTTAACAGGTTAGAGCGGCCACACTGAGACGCGCATGTCACGCGAGGCTGCTGCGTCGCTTCATCTAGAGATTCGAGGTCTCGCCTATTTTCGCCGCATGATGCGCACGGTTCTCAGCAGAAATAGACAGGGAACATGATAGAAAGATAGGGCTGCCAGTGGCAGAAGCGCCGCAGCAGACACGCTTCCAGTGTGGACGCTACAAGTGTGAGAGATGCAGCAGTTCAACGATGCACACACACTGATGAGGTTCACGCATCCAGTGTGTCCCAGGCATTACAGTGTAGATGCTTTGCTCCTTGCTCTCGCCTCTGTTCGCATTTTTCTGCTGATATTCTTGTTTTTTTTCTGCAATAAACTATGAGCAGCGGCTCCTGGATACTTATAAATCACTGGGACAATTTTTTTGTAGTTATAGTAGGCTATTGCTGTATTTCGACTTTTTTAATGTCTTTGGATCAAAGTCAGCAATCAGCTTTAATCAATAATGTTAAAAACCACCAACCAAGCCAGGAATCTTGGTGTCATCATGGACTCAGACCTGAATTTCAACAGCCACAATTACAAAGTCTGCCTACTATCACCTGAAGAATATATCAAGACTTAAAGAACTTATGTCTCAGCAGGATTTGGAAAAGCTTGTCCATGCATTTATCTTCAGTAGACGTGACTACTGTAACACTGTCTTTAAAGGTCTCCCTAAAAAAAAATTGATCAGACAGCTGCAGCTGATTCAAAACGCTGCTGCTCGAGTCCTCACTAAGACCAAGAAAGTGGATCATATAACTCCAGTTCTCATATCTTTACACTGGCTTCCTGTCTGTCAAAGAATTTATTTAAAATACTGCTGTTGGTTTATAAAACACTGAATGGTTTAGGGCCAAAATACATTTCTGATCTGCTGCTATGTTATGAACCATCCAGACCTCTCAGGTGGTCTGGGACAGGTCTGCTTTCTGTCCCCAGAGTCAAAACTAAACATGGAGAAGCAGCATTCAGTTTTTATGCTCCACATATCTGGAACAAACTTCCAGAAAACTGCTGCAACTCTCAGTTCTTTGAAATCACAGCTGAAGACTTTTCAGTTTGCCACTGCCTTTTATTAAACCAAATTTGAGGGTTAATATCTTATACTGCGCCATAACTCTTTTTCTCCTGTTTATGTCTTATTCTATTTTAGCTTCTTTTTATTTCCAAATCTAACACTTTTTAATTGTATTTAAATGTCTTTTTACATTGCCCTGTGTTACTTTTATATTATGTCCAGATACCTTTTATGCCCTATGTAAAGCACTTTGAATTGCCTTGTTGTTGAAATGCGCTATACAAATAAACTTGCAAACTTGCACTCCCTGGTTCACTCCTTATTTACTCTCTACATAACAGACACTCAATAGTGAGCAACAAATGAAGATTTTGGACACTCACTAATCATCATAATTTTCTTCATCAACAACATTTTCATAATCAACAACAGCTGTAGAGTCACACAACAGTAATTTTTGCATCTACAAAACACAGTGCATTGCACTGTAGGATTAATAGCAGAAAGTAGTAGGGGTGCGCAAAAAAATCAACTCACATAAGAATCGCGATTCTATCTCTGCCGATTCAGAATCGATTCAGAAATTCCAAAAATCGATTCATATTTTTCAGTCTTGCCATGACACTGTTATTTATTTGTAACCGCAGTGAAACTATCAGAAAATAACAGAAATGTCCTCCACTCTTCCTAGTAATGTTTTTTGTCATCTTTGTTATCTTTGTTATCTTTACAATCATTTTTATTTTTGTTTTAAGTATTCATTTGACGCTTTGTCTCAGGGCCGCTTTGGTTTCCTATTGACTGAGTGGACTAAAGGAACATAAATCTTACTCAGGGTGACATTGAGTAGCAAATGTTTACATTTGATTCAGTGATCTTTTTTCTTTAAAAGTGTCTGCTGCAGTCAAATGGAAAGAGTAACTCAAAACATCAATCTAGAATCAAATCTATGAATGTATTGAATTGGAACTGATTTTGAATCGCAAATCAAATCGATTTTGAATCGTGAATCGCTTGAATCGCGATTCGATTGTGAATCGTGACCCCAAGAAATCGAATCAAATCGAATCGTGAGATTTCCTGAATCATGCTCCCCTAGAAAGTAGTGTACATGTCATGGACACTACTTGTAACATCATGTCTACACACAAAATGTAGCGTGAGCGTTAAACGGAGGAAAACAGACTTGAAGCCTAAAAACACACTTCGGCCATTACATGGGCAGTGTAGACAGCTGGATTGACTGAAACAGGAGTGTAACTGTTCTATCAGATGCACGAGACGAATGACTGAAAAACACGCCTGAGACACTTTCAGTGTGGACATAGTGTTACGGCTCACTCTACCGTGGCTCACTCTACCGCAACCCGAAGCCTTTAGTCTTGTTAACATGCCTCTCCCCAAAACATTAATTCAGCCATCTGCCATAACATAGTTTTAAACAATATTACTTTCAATGATATAACTGGCCCCATTATGTATTATATCTGTCACATTTACTTCTCCTATGTAACCATGTTCACCTGTGTTATCCCTGTATATTGATCAAACAAATGCATTAATAAATAAATTAAATAATTTTATGTAATTTGAAAGAGGTTGCCTTAATGCACTTTCACAGCAGTTTCCAGTGAAAAAGCATCAAAACCTACTCAGCACCAGCATTTTGCTGTACAATGGCAATGTTGGGCACTACAACAAAATATATATGTCCATATTGAGCATTTATCTTTCAATGGCAACTAAATTATATGGCAAAGTTTATATTTAAAATGATCAGGTAACTGTAAGTTTCTAAATTACACCACATGGTAAAGTGGTAAAGTTCAAATTCAAGTATAATGAATACACACCAAAACTCCCTGTCTAAAAATAAAAATAAAAGCCTCATTGCTTCATTTTGTTTCTAATAATCAGTTTTCATTAATAAACCTATACCTAAAGCAACTATAATCAATATTTCTATAATACAACTGTCTGAGCTGTCAGTGTGTAATGTGTTGTGCATGGCACATATTTATGAAGCTACAGAGAATTATCAGTAACTCTGCAGCTCCCCTCAGTTTTAGCTGTCCAGCTGCAACTTTACTGTTTTGTTTCAATCGTAGTGTTCTCATAGCATCATTTTCAGTCGCAGAAGGCAGCTGTTTTCAGAGAAAAAGCTCTAAAAAGCCACTGTACACTACCTGCTCAGCACCAAACAGCAAACAGACAGTTAGCTGTAAACTAGCTGGTGAACATCATGAAGCAGCTAAAGAGCCAGATATTTCCCTCAGGAGCTGCTAGAGAGCAAAAACAGAGCTAAAAGAGAGTGAATATTGGACTTATATTCACCAGGTGGACAGATAATGTTGCTCCGTAACTGTTGGATATGGGAATAAGCAACTGTTAACAGTCAACTGTTAACATATCAACTTAAAAGGTGCTGATATGTTACTTCAGTTCACAGCTTCTTAGTGTTAGTGTTTTCCCCAACCTGTGCTCCCAGGACTTAAACATAAAAAGGCCTAACATTGCTGTAGTTTCTACCAGTGGATATTGTACTACAAGATTGGTTATTTTGTCAGAAAAATAATATACATTGTTACCGAACATTTTGCTCAAATTTTTGCATTCTGCCAAATACATTAACATTTTCTCATTATGTTGGCAGAAAATGTAATTCAGCCAGCATTACATTGGCTTCAAAACCTGCTTTGACTCGCATATGAACTTAAGTGACATCCCATTGTTAATCCATAGGGTTTAATACGACGTCGGTCCACCCTTTGCAGCTATAACAGCTTCAACTCTTCTGGGAAGGCTTTCCACAAGGTTTAGGAGTGTGTTTATGGGAATTTTTAACCGTTCTTCCAGAAGCGCATTTGTGAGGTCACACAATGATGTGTGATGAGAAGGCCTGGCTCTCAGTCTCCGCTCTAATTCATCCCAAAGGTGTTCTTTCAGGTTGAGGTCAGGACTCTGTGCAGGCCAGTCAAGTTCATCCACACCAAACTCTCTCATCCATGTCTTTATTGACCTTGCTTTGTGCACTGGCGCACAGTCATGTTGGAACAGGAAGGGGCCATCCCCAAACTGTTCCCACAAAGTTGGGAGTGTGGAATTGTCCAAAATCTCTTGGTATGCTGAAGCATTCAGAGTTCCTTTCACTGGAACTAAGGGGCCAAGCCCAGCTCCTGAAGAAGAACCAAACACCATAATCCCCCCTCCACCAAACTTTACACTTAGCACAATGCAGTCAGACAAGTACCGTTCTCCTGGCAACCGCCAACTCAGACTCGTCCATCAGATCGCCAGATGGTGAAGCGCGATTCATCATTCCAGAGAACGTGTCTCCACTGCTCTAGAGTCCAGTGGCGGCGTGCTTTACACCACATAAAATTGAATTGAAACTGAAATTGAATTACAGTTTAGTCATATATGAATGTAATTTCTATGCGACAGGGTTGTTTATGTTTTCACTTAAGAGGAGAATTTTCCCGGCAAAACTCAGTAACAAATTTATGACCTTAGTAAATCCAAAAGAATACATTATCATTCTCTGCCTCTTCCTATTATTCGTGCAATCATCCCTTTAATGCATTGTAATAAAGAGAAAGATGTACCCTGCAAACACATAAATGACTGCTGTGTGTCACATCTGCACCTGAAAAACAGACGCAAAAGCGGCAGTAAATATGCCCCGAGTTTAGTTTCCAAAGTTGGCATATGCAGTTATGTATCAACACCCATTCAATATCAGGTTGTCTGCAAGGAAGGTCTTGTGAAGCTTGGCCTCAGCAGTGATGGCACATCACACTTGCTTGTAGACACACACTAATTCTATTCAGCACCAATCAATATCATAATTAAACAAAGTGGTGACCGCCTTGACAGATCTCTGGAGGGATGCCCCCTGGCTGCTGCCCGTCTGTCAGCACCTCCACCTCCATCACCATGCCCAGACTTTATCTGTTTCTGATAGGTGGAAAGGTAAGCGGGGACTGGGGAGGAGGGGTAAGGACTTTTTGTGTGGTGGGGAGGGTCCAGGGGAGGGCTTGAGTACGGTGAAGGAGAGAAAAAGAAGGGATGAAAAGTCTCTCCAATCATGTGTGAAGAATAAATGGAGTAGCTCTCTGCTGATAGAATTCTGAAGGTCACAGCTTTCATGGCCAGGGTTTGAAACAGATCAGGACACCAATCTCTCATGTCAAATCTAGAATAACAGAATTTAACATGTATATGAGCAAAATTTTAAAAGCATATCTTTATGTATGAAATTTGGAAATCTAATTCTAAAATAACAAGGCTATGCATCCGTTAATGGACTTCACTGACATGAGGCAAAAAAGCCAAAACTGGCCGCTTTCAGCTTCTCATAAATGAAGCTTTGCTGCTTTTCTGTTGACACCTTCATACCTTTAGGGGTGCTGGATGACAAGGGATAAGAGCCTATGAATAAAATTATGAATTTTTGTATTTAATTTTAAATGTAAAATAAAACAAATCATCAGTGAAGGAATTTTCTTAAAGTTCAAATCAGATTTCATTTTTTGACAGCTGGACTTGTCCATGTCCTTCAAACCACAGACATACATTAAGATGAAATTATTAAGTTTCCAAATAGGCCTGCCATTTCAAATTACGCCAAGTTTGGGGTGTACAATTTTACAATTTTTTCCAGTTAGAATGAACATCGTTTGTCACTGGAGCTTCTTTTTAAAGATAAAACTATTATTTTTAGATCTATATTTTGGGAACTATCAGTGGAAATTATAGTTCAATTTTAATGAATCTGATTTTTAATGTCACAATTTAATTTTAATACTAGTACCTCTATACTATCAAATGGAGGCTTGATGACATACACAACATGTATATAGTGACTAACTTATTAAGGTCAAATGATTCAAGGCCTTCAGTAGTTGTTGTGGACAGTGGACACAGTAGCTTTGTATTTGGCTTGTAGGTTTTGACTTATTTTGTTTAGTGATGATTTTCCAGAAGTGTTAACATCATCACCAAAGCTCCCCTTTTACACACAAAATAATAGGTAGACTGACTATTGTTGCAGTCTGTTTATTAGCTCATAGAATAAAGGTGATAATACATTCTACAGATAACATCTGATCTCTGTATAGACATGGTTTTATTTGTCATTTTATTTGTGACACATTGATTTTAGAAAAGAAAAAAGCTTTAGCAAGAAAAGGACAGTGTGCAGCTTCCTCATCACTGTCCCTGTTACTGTACAAAGATATGATCCTTCATCAGTGTCTAACCCTAACCCTAACCCCCAAAGGTTTAGTCATTATTTTGCAGAGGAAGTCAAACTGAAAAATGAACTGCTCCCCTGATGAGTATCTAAAAAAATGAAACCCAACAGAACCAGCTTGGTTATAGTTTCAACCATCATCTATCAATATTTAGCCCGTTGCAAAAATATTTCCATTTTAACAAATAATTTTGTCCATTCATGAGTCCTAAAACTCTTTTTTATTGTCCTAAAATAAGTAAAAGAAAATGTTATGGATAAATATTTGTTAAACTGCAAACACAGAGGGAAGGATGGAATGACATGACATGACATGAAAACATCAGTTAGCTGAAAACAAAGCAGGTATCTGAATATGATTTCAGGATCATGCATAAACTGTTTTGAAGGCCATGTGATGGCCAAATGAGTATTAAATAGTTGTTAAAGATTAAGATAAATATTTTTTCAATCTAAAAAACACCCCCATCACCTACAGATAGTATAGTTTACTGGAAGATCAAGTGCATTTTATTTAATTTTGTAGTCACATCGAGAAATGAAATCTCAGGCTACAAAGCTATAATTAGGCTACTGATAACTTATTCTTCATTAATCTCTTAATATCTGAATGATACATGCACCTATCTAGGTTTTTCTCTCAGAAAACAAGCTAGTAGCACAATCATTGCATGAGTTGATTTCCTGTCTTTTCATGAAAATTTGATGTAATCTCTGTCTTTTTCAGAGGTCATGGCATTTGTGTCTTTGATTCATTTTCACACAAAATCAGACTACACAGAGAGATCTATTGACTGGGAGGCATCTTGTCCCAGATTTTTTTTTTTTTTTTTACATTTTATAAATATTAGATAAATCTTTCTAATATTTTTCTCCAAATAAATGAATAGTGTCCCACCCTAATCTCCCATTGGATTATCTCAAACTACCTCCAAATCATTTGCTGTGCAGAATTTAAAAACAGAATGAAAATGAACAAATACAAATTGCAACCATAACTGCATGAAGGCAACACAGAAGCATCTTCTCCATCTTACACTATGCAAGATTATAATGCAAAAAAATTACCATTTACTATGCTTCCCCTTTGATTTAACCAGACTGATGATGTTAACATGTCCCCCCCCCCCCCCCCACTCTCTGCCCTCAACCCAACCTAGAGTCCAGTTCTGCTTGAGGTTTCTGCTGTTGCCAAGTGCTTGCTCATGGAGGAATTGTTGGGTCTCTGTGAAGTAAATAGTACAGTCTAGACCTGCTCTATGTGAAAAGTTCCCTGAGATAACTTTTGTTATGATTTGGCAATATATAAATCAAATCAAACTGAAAATTGAATTGAACTTAATGATAACAGTCATAAACATTTATAAATGTTTCTTTCATGTTACTTTCAGCTATATTTATGCCTGTGTTATAAACATCAGTTCAGACAAACTATTACCAAAGTTGCTACATAACAATTTAAATAACTTCCATAGAGAAAAAACACCATCACAATTCAGGGAAAAACTATTACAACAGTATAGGACATTAAATAAAATGCACAAGTTAATTAGACAGTACAGAGAACCTGTCATTACAAAAGATGTCTGGGCTTGTGGGACAAAGAGTGAATGTTTATGAACTTAATTAGTTTTAATTAATACAAAAATAGAAAATAACTCCTCTCTCATATCAGTCTAAACCTGCGACCCTTCTGACAACTGGAATGATGTTAATTAAAAGGTTTCCAAACATTTTCAGTTATTTCAAAAGCTTAATTTGGTAGAGTAAATGTAAGAAAAGTGTTCAATTACATGTAGTAAAACTGTGAGACATGCAAAGGTTGAAAAAGTTCTCTCATAATGTTATGTGTCAGCATTGTAAAGTGTTAGACTGATGTTAACTTACAACATCATACAAGGTGTCTCAGCAGTTAAAAACCGTTATAAGGTGTTATAACAAAAATATATCTTTCCTGTGGTTTCAGCCCAAGTTTAACAAAGGTTCTTTTGTTTAAAAGTACCTTGAGGAGTTTTCTTGTAAACAACCAAAAATTATATCTACACTCAGTTTTCTTTCTTGTTTTTTTTTTTTTTATCAAAATGCAGTGTGCACATCATTGAGGTCCAAAGGCCTTTATACGCCAAGGGTGTTTTTCTCTTTCTAATTAGCACATCAAATATTTTTTCAAACTGTTGTTTTTGTCATGACCACTTTCACACAGAATGCAAATATCATGTAGCGAAAAAGCGACTTAATTTTTTTTCAGACCAAGGTTGATTTTTCTGAGCTTTCACACAGCGAGTAAAAGCATCAACCAATCACAGAGCACAATCTACACAGACTGCTGTTTATCGCAGAGGCCCAGTGTTGACGCCAGACACAATTTTCCTGCTGTATGTATTTTGAACTTATTTACCATATCTACATTCATTGGTCAAGGCTCTAGTCTGTCTATGAGCTCGCCTGTTTCACTGTAGGCAGACAGGAACACGGGCCCCGGAACCTCTTTCTGGCTCGCCAAAGTATGTTGTGGAAAATCCTGCAGCTGGGCCAATAAAATCTTCAGGTCTTTCACAACATTATATTATTAAAATTGGAGAATAAAATCAACGGTCCAAAAAAAGCACACTGAATCTAGCAGAGTTCAAAAGTTCAAAGTGAAAACAGATTTACTGCATTCTCAGCAGAATACAGCAAATCGAGGCTGAATCCATGGATACAGAAACTGAATGATCAAATCACAAACACTTATTTATATTCTCTATTCAACCCTCCTGCTGTGGAGCTTTTCCCACAATTCCCCATCCAATGTCATCACCCATGGCTCTGCAAAATATGAAAATGGTTAAGAGAGCTGTCAGTCACAGAGGCAGCAGGTACTGCAACATTAGGCATGCCATGTGTCCTTGACACTTACCCTTATCGCCACCCTGGTCATAATAATATTGCTAAAATGTGCCATTCCCATGCACCCAGTGGAGTGATAATTAAAATTATGCGGCTGTGCAATATCTTATATGACCTTTCCAAAAAGCAAGCTGTTGCCCAACAAATTTATTTTCTACTGGGTACATGTCCTTTTACGTCATCCACAGTTAGGGCCCTCATACACAGCCGAGCCCTGTCCTCACATGTAGGTTACATACACAATTTATATGATTACACATAGGTGATCAAATAGTCACACAATTAATTACCTTTAATAATTCATTATCATGTAATTGTCAGCTGATCAACAATGCAAGAAAATGGAAAAAATTCACCACAGTGTGCTGCATGGGCCTCATGGGCTCATGTAAACAGGAGCTTGGGTTCTGAGTGGTGATAAGGCCTATATGTAAGAAGCATGATGTTGAACTCTGTTACATTACCAAAGTATGTAATAACTTTATTTAACAGTGTTGCACATATGTGCTATATCCTGATAGGCTGCTATGTTCGGATGGATAGTGTTAGGTTATCTTAAAACAACCAATCTTGTCAGGGCTTGATATTAAGGCTTGTCCACTTGTCCGGGACAAGTGGATTTTCTAATAGGACAAGTGGAGGAGAAATTTACTTGTTCCACCAGACAAGTTAAAAGTCATTGTAAAAATGTGTCACATTATGTGCAGTGTTTCCCCTACCATTGCCTGACCCCCACACCTCACACCTCCAGAAAGACACAACTAAAACAAATGTAACGTATACTAGCAGGATAGCGGGAGTGCTAAATGCACGTTAACACCGTTAAGCCACCTCTCAAATTCAGAAATACCATTTACGCAAACTTTTATCACTTTATAGCTGTTGGCTCAGACTGTTTCCTTGTTGTAGCTTTTAGGAGCGCTCATTTTATTTTCCAATAATATCAGACAAAAGACAAAAAAATAAGTAAGTTAGCTAGAAAAGCTCTACAGTAAAACAAAAGTTTTTTAAATTGACATTATTGTTGTTTTAACCATCCATTTACCTGGTGCTGCTGCTTTACATTACAGTAATGTTAATGTAACGTTAGCTTGATAGTTTGGATAGCTTGACTGCATTCCCACCATGTGTAGTTTGTCCACAATTACTGTAATTAACACCATAAGTTAGCGTTCTGCTTCATGCTCTGCGGGCTTTTTACATTTCCAGAGTGAGTGAAGGAATCAGGAGAGAGGAAACAGAAATGAGGAAACAGGATGTTACATTAATGGCATTGAAAGAAAAACAAGGAGAAAGTAAAGAATTGAGAGAAGGAAGAAGGTGCAACTGATTCAAGATTTAATGAAATAGTTTAAGGAGTAAAGAGACACACATAGAAGCAAGCATCAGGCATCAGGTGATGGAGAGACATGAACACATTCAAAGCAGGAGGCAGAAAAAACTAGTAAGGCCTAGATGAATTATTATTCTGGTAAATATTTTTAAAAACACAATCTGTTATCCAAACTAAAAGACATCCTAACATACAAAGCACCCTAACCCTATAAGAGGACTTACAGATCAATGAATACAGGTACTAACACTATACAACGACTCTATTAACATGATGTTTTCTTAAGCTGTTAAAAGGTTGTTGACCTCAGTAACTGTTGTAAACACAGCACTAAGATTGACAGATAGTTTCAGTTATTAGGAAACACAAAATGCTGATTCATTATTCATCTGACTGATTCATCTATAAGTCAAATTTGTCTTGATGTGGCTTTAAGTTTGAGCAAATTAATCCTCCATAAGTCAGTTTTGTTATTTTGTATATTACGAACATTGATCTATATTAAAGAACATATAGACGGTGTGATAAACGAGATTTGTTTTTAACAGAGACTAATTGGTCCATCTATCATCCATAAGGTCTGTGTTTATTTATGTGTTGTGAATAAATATTGTTAGGCTAATATTTAGAAATTAGGTAAACAAATATTGTTAATATTTATTTACCTAATTTTTGTGCATGTCTTTCATTTCAGCTCAGTGTAGAGAAATACACTGATACAGACAACCACCTTACTGCACGAGTCTATGACAACACTGTTGACACCACGTATCAATGACATGTGTGCACCAAGATAAAAGTAGTAGTTCCTGGGGGAAACACTGTCAATCATCATTATTAAAGGTCAGAAGGATGATCAATGATTTATCCATAGAGCTCATATTGAAATAGACGTCACAAAGAGCTTCTCAATTTAGGATCAAATGAAAAGAGAATTAACAGGGAAGTAATGGCTTCAATACAATTCATAAATTGAATCATTCATATGTTGACACTGTTTGGATGCTTTCAACTGTAAAAGTGGGCTAAATTATAGCCATATTTACCGGGACAAGTGACTTTTCCTGCCTGGAGAAGTGAAAGATACTTGTCTGAAGGACAAGTGCCTCAAAAAATCAAGCCCTGGGTGTGTTTTGCTGTAACTATAAATAATGATAGAATTCTCAGAAGAATGAGAGACAGTAACAGTGTTTCCTTGTGACCTCTGTTACTCAGGTATTTCTCTCTCCAAATGTAATGTAATGCATTATAATATGTTTTAATTAACTTGCTTCAAAAGTTGTTAATTGCGTTGTGTTCTTTGTTTCATTCCTGAGTGCGTATAGGCAACTTCCATGACAGCTGCTGACTTGACTGGACTTTTTTTTACTGCCAGTAGTAGCTGTGGCTGGCTCTGACTCTTTTCTTTCTTTCTTTTTTTTTTTGGAAGAAACTTTGAATATCTCTGCTTCATTATGACTATTCTCTTAATATCACTGGGGGATATGTAAAGCTATTCATTCATTCATTCATTCGGTCAATCAATCAATCAATTTATCAATCAATCAATCAGTCAATCTATTCACTATGAAATAAAAGCTAGCTAGCTACAATGTCCAGATGGATCATTGTCAAATCACTGTACGAAATACAGGGGGTCTTTGGGGTCTGGGATGCCTTAATTGACAGCTTGGACCACTTAAAATATCAAAAAGAAAACTTAGGGTGCCTTAACATTTATATTTTATAATAACACAATAAAAAAATATAGCAGTCAAAGTGTTTACAGCATTTGAATGCAATTTGCTCTGCTTCTGCATGTTGAAACGTTCAATAAAAAACGTGAAACGTGAACATGAGCTAATTCATACTATATGCAAAATAAAAGTCCTTTATCTCCAAGAAAAAAATGAAATTATAGTCCTTATATCACAGAACAAATAAATACACTGCGGGACTGGGAGATCGGGGAACCTCTGATTGTCACACAGTATTTCACACACTGGTTAGAATAGCTAACAGTTAACTGTATAGCTCTACTGAACATACACATCTGCAAAAAGCTTTTAGACACCCTCAATCTTAAATTCAGAAAACACAGCATTTCATATTTCATGGCAGCATGCAGATAATGTTAGCAAAACAAAATGCTAACTGCTAGTTGGTTTGCAGTCAGGCTAGCAAGCTAGTACTGTGTAGTTTACTTACATTTAGCTGCTGTGAAGAGAGACAAAGTTTTCCCACATTCAGAGAGAAATATGACATAACTAAACATTAAATGATCATACCTCTCAATGTTAGATGTCAGCTTTTATCCATTTGCCGTCACTGTGACCCAAGTCCTGAGCCCTGAATCTGATGACCAGCACAGTCTTCATCCATCTACCTCTCCTGAGGAAGCCATTGAGCTTTTCGTGTTCTTACATGCTTACATATGTGCCCAGATGTAATAATCACAGGTTGTTCTATCGGATCAAGTGACTGAATGTGAGCACCCACCCACAGCCAAAATAACAATATAATTGCAATTTTCTAAGGGTGAAACATGTTATGGACTGTGAATTTCCCTTTAAATGGCTGACAGAGTATTGTGTTTAAGCGATGAGTAACAGTGAATTCTTTAGTAATTAACATCTCCCCTCTGAGTTTCATATCATCTCCACTTTTCATTCATCACTTTGGAAAAATTATACATCTCAACCAGAGAACTGGGGGCAGTCCTGCAGCTGCACATGAAACATTGCATGTTACCATCATGAAAAATGTATCATTTTGTCGTCATGGTGGAACTATTTTGCATCAAATGTGGTCTGACACACTTTGGGCTCATTGCAAACAGAACAACGTACATGAAGTTTGGGAAAGGATGGGCAGACAGAGAACAGGATGCCCATTTTTTCCTCTCACAAATTAGGTTGTGTTGACTCAGTTTCCTGTCTGTACAGTATTAATATTACTTTGTATAAACTGATAAACTGTAGAATCTGATGATGGATAATGTGTCAGTAATTACTGTATTTACTCTGTCAGGGTTAAATGGCACAACAAACTACAGTCATTCTCTTTGCTCTCACTTTGCTGTGTTACTGTGTGATTGGACTGTTAAATGTGACCATTATTTGATGACCATTACAGATAAAAGCCTTTCTGAACCCATATACACTTTCCTCTGTAATCTGTGCATCAATAGGTTTTATGGGACAGCAGCTTTTACCCAAAATTTCTCATGGATCTTCTGCTGTCCACTCATGACATCTCTTATGCTGGATGTTGGATGTTTTCTGCAAGGTTTTGTTATACACTCATCCAAATGTGCTGATTTGTCTGTTCCAGCTGTAATTGCCTATGACAGATATATGGCTATATGTGACCTCTGGTGTATCACTTTGTGATGATTAAACAAAGAATTTGTTAACTGGTAACAGTAGCTTGTTCTGTTGCTATAGCAAGCATTGTTTTTTTCCAGCTTTTAATTATATTTTTGATTTTGGTTATTTCTACTGTTTGGTCAAATATATATCTGATCAGAACATGTCTTATATCCAAAGACAATAGAAGAATGTTTATGCAGACAACCCTGCCACATTTGTTCTGTTTAATTATTATTGTTGTGCTTGCTTTTTGATTTGTTGTACATGCGATTTGGCGTCGAGCAGTTGTCACAAACTGCCCAGAATTTTATGGCGATTGAATTTCTCCTTATTTTTCAAATCCTCAATCCCCTTATATGTGGTTTCAAACTGACATATATAAGTAACAGAATTATACAATTTATACATTATTATTCATACATCTCTAGACTAGTAATGGTTAACATCATTGTTTGGCAGCTGGGATACTAGGGGTTGAATCCCTGTCAGGGAATATGGAGGGCAACAATTGGACTAGGGACAAGTGACAAAAATAGTGATTAGTATGCTACATAAGTGAGGAGAATGAAAGGTAGAGTGGGTGAATGACATCAGTCAGGGAACCTGGTTTAACCTGGTTGACACCTCCAGGAGAATGGAGTATGGCTTATACTGCTTTAAACAATAATCCCCCCTCCCCCAAACATATGATTTATTACATTCGGCATTGCTACACATGCCATATGTGATAAATCAATCCATGTGATCTCAGATTAAACTATATACTTTATGAGTACAATGTCATCATCACCAACAGCAATAATGGCCAATAGAACGAAAATAAGACCCAAGTTGTAATAAGAAATTAAAGAATGACCCTTTAAGACTGGAGTGAGGCTAAAACTGTGAATTGGCCTATGTGCATTCTCCCTGCCTCTCTGTTCCAATCTCTCCTGTGTGCATGTGACTGATGAAGTCTTTGTAGTACAATGGTGTTCTTGAAATCTCATTGGCCACCCCTTTGGCCACCCCAGATCTGATAGGTCTTTGGTCAAGTTTATCAACACAATAAGGTGGGACAAAAGCTGATCAATCAGTGATGACAACTGATCCGCTGATCTTGGGCCAGTTTACCATTTCCAACAACTATACTAATGGTGGGACTGAGGCAGTGAGAGCTGTCCTATGGTCAGCAGACTTTTGACCTTTAGTAAGAAAAAAGCAGGTCTTGAAATCTGAAGTAGCCCACTTTAGCAGCATGCTACTGGCTGCTGGATGGCAGGGGCACTGGCATTCCAGTGCCAGGTTCCCCTGCTAAGGCTAGCTGTTGTGATTGCTGGAGCTGGATGACAGGGGGCGCTGACATCCTGGTGTTGTTCACTCTGAATGATGTAGGCTGCTGGTGCTGGTGTTGAAAAACCTGAGGGGAGGTGGAGGGCCTTGGAATTCTGGTGTTGGGTGCTCCATCCAAAGTACTAAAGTGAGGTGAGAATGGACAACTGGCAACCCAGTGCAGAATAATGGAAGTTACTAAAGTAATGTTAGATTAGTTTTATTCGTAACTTGCAACCCGTGCAACCCGGTGCTTGTAACAGTGGATGATACTGAAGAGACATTAGATTTATTGTATTACTGACTTGCAACCTGGTGCATGTAACAGCAGATGTTACTGAAGTGACTTTAGATCAGTTTTATTAGTAATTGGCAACCTGGTGCACATAACGATGGAAGTTACAGAAGTGACATTAGATAAATTCTATCTAATCTAATTTGCAACCTGGTGCATGTAACAGCAGACTTTACTGAAGTTAGATTGGATTAGATATATTATTAACCTGCAACCCGGTGCACATACTGATAGGTGTTACTGATGTGATGTTAGATTAGTTGTATTAGTATTTGGCAACCCAGTGTCTTTAATGGCGGATGTTACTGAAGTGACTTTAGATTAGTTGTATAGTTGTATAACTTCCACCCTGATGCACGTAACAGTAGACCTTACTGAGGTGACATTAGATTTGTTTTATTAGTAACTGGCTACCTGGTGCCAGTAGCCATAGATGTTACTAAAGTGATGTTAGATTAGTTGTATTAGTAACTGAAAACCTGGTCCTAGTAGCTAGACATTACTAAAGTAAGATTATAGTTGAATTAGAAACTTGCAACCTAGTGCAGTACCTATAGATTTACTAAAGTGACGTTATAGTTGCATTAGTAATTTGCAACCTGGTGCCAGTGGCTATAGGTTCAATTCAATCCAATTCAATTTTATTTGTTTCAATCAGTAGAGACTCAGTTTCTTATGAAGTAAATGATATTTGTTGAACAAGCATGATAGATGAAGGTGGAAAAGTCTGATGGTGGTGATGGATAGGCATGGATCTTGGCGATGTAGGAAGTGGCTTCTTGTGAACTTGGGCCTGGTGCTGAAGTAACGGAGTGGAGAATGCAAGATGGTGGTCTGGGATGAAGAGGAGAGGAGCGAGCTTCCAGGACACGGCAATGGAGGTGGATGGAGCAGAGGAGGGTTACAACGATTGTTCTGGAATGACAGCTGACAGCGACAGAGAGGGAGACAGATTTTAAAGTTTGACTTTTTTTTGTTTTTGTCAGTACAAGTGCAGCTGCATTCCGGACCAGCTGGAGAGTCTTCAGAGACTTGTTAGGTCAGCCTGATAATAAGGAATTGCAATAATCCAGAAGTAACAAATGCGTGGAGTAGTTTTTCTGCATCTTATTCTTATTGTTCATGTGTCTGTTGTTCTTGTTGTTGTTGCTGTTCTGCTTCTCTGTACAGAGAGTAGTACAGAGAGAAGTTCTTTGTCCAATGCATTTAGAGTGCTATCTCTGTGCTATGATGCACTCTAAATCCTGACTGAAAATCCTCAAACTATTGTTATGTAGAAAGTCATACAACTGATTGGTGACTGCTTTCTCAAGGATCTTAGAGAGAAATGGAAGATTAGATATAGTCTATAGTTGGCTAAAACGCCTGAATCAAGAGTAGGCTTCTTAAGAAGAGGTATAATTACAGCTACTTTAAAGGACTAAAGGACGACTAAAGATGACTAAAGTGACATTATAGTTATATAAGTAACACGCAACCCAGTGCCAGTGACTATGGATGATACTAAAGTGATATTATATTAGTTGTAGTAGTAACTTACAACCCAGTGTAAGTGACGGTTGGCATTAGAGCAGTGACATTAGATTAGCTGTATTAGTAACTAGTAACCTGGTGCATATAACAGCAGACATAACTAGGGTGATGATTGATCAGTTTTAGTAACTGGCAACCAGATGCATGTAATGATAGAAGTTACTAAAGTGACATTAGATTAGTTCTATTAGTAACTTGCAACCCGGTGCATGTAACAGCAGACTTTACTGAAATGATGTTCGATTAGTTGTTTTATGAACTTACAACCCAGTGTGCATAATGATAAATGTTACTGATGTGACGTTAGTTTAGTTGTAATAGTATTTGGCAACCCAGTGCGTGTAATGGCTGACGTTACTGATGTGACTCTAGATAAGTTGTATAGTAACTTGCAATTCCAATGCAGCTAATGGTAGACTTTACTGAAGTGATGTTAGACTAGTTGTATTAGTAACTTGCAACCCGGTGCCAGTAGCCATAGATGTTACTAAAGTGATGTTAGATTAGTTGTATTAGTAACTGGTGCAACCCTGTGCACATAAAGGCAGGCATTAATGAAGTGATGTTGAGAGATTGACTGGGTGATCGGCAACCCGGTGTCTAAAGTCGAAACTGCAAGATGTTTCTAAAGTGTTGCGAGAATAGCTAACGTTTCTCTTCTAAAATGGAATAAGAAATTGGCAACCCTGTGCCACTCACAGAGACCAGACGTATATGGGGGATGGAATAATTAGAGCCTGGTATCCCACTGCCAGTAATGGCTTTGACCTTATCAGGTAAGAAAAGGTTGTTGATGTGAATGAGGGATGATGCAAACCTGTCATCCTGGTGCTGGTGGTTTGTTTATAGGGAAGTTTGTGTAGAGTGAGGAACTTGAGGCTGCTGGAAAAGTTTTGGCGATGTTTGCTGAACAGGGGGAATACAACCTGGTTGGTTGGGGGTGCTGATGATGCAGGCTGGCTGTGGCCGTGGAGGCAGTGGAGGCTCTGTGATGTCATGCTTGCCAACTCTGGTGATGATTGGCTCTTGAGAGGAAGCTGGAGGAGCGGGAGGTTTGGTGATTGTTGTTGAGATGAGTCTGGCTTTATTGTCACTGTGGCTGAAGGGAATGCCTTCCCTTACGAGAATGGTTGGAGGCAGGCGACAGTTCAGTCTCATATTCCGTTTGTGAATGTAAAGACAGCTGGATCAAGAGGAGGGCGCATTGTAGGTTCATGGTGGTGTATAGTATCCCGGACTGTAGAGAGGCAGCTGAGGAGGAGAAAGTTGAATCCTGCTCCTGCGGCTATGCCTGTTGTGTCCATGGTTTTTGGCCATCGCTGACAGAGGGGAGGAGGCCTGAGATCTACCAGGAGATGGAGAGTCACGTTAGGGGAGTGTGAGTGGAGGTGCCTGTGAGCCCGGTATGTGCACCGCTGAGTGCAGTGACTCCGCTGGGACGCTTGTCTGTGGTCTGACTGCTGGAGGAGAACCAGTTTCAAACCTTCATCCGAATCGAACATGTTGATCTGCAGTTTGTGACCCATGGTGAGTTGACTTTTTCAAAATCAAAATTTTGTTAAAGTTTAAGATAATACAATCGTTCGATTAGGCTTGAAGTATGGTTCATCTGTTGAGAATCTGAGACAAACGGCTAATATCTGGTGGTAGCTTGAGCTTGTTTCTGAGAAGGTAGACTGAGATTGCATGCATGTGAAGCGCAGAATACGAGAGCAAAAGAGAAGGAGAGGGTTGGTGATATTTTATAGGAGTGCCGGAAGTGATGCAGTTGAGGTGTATTCCTGCTCCTGAAACTTCGCTAAATAAGCTTCAAAAATGTAAAGACAGGGCAACCCTCAAGAGTAATCAGAGTAAAAAAAAATCTAAAAATAAAAACAATTTACCTTGTTTAATGAAAATTTGTGGAAACTAATGAAATCTAGGGATGCTATACTGCAATTAAAACTAGAAGAGACACTGACATGCTGATTTATAAAGGTTAAGGAACAAAGTTATCCAAGAGCTAAGAGAAGCTAAACCCATTTTTATTTCAATATATTGAATGAGGCAAAAGGCAACAGTAAATTGATCTGGAAAAACATTGATAATCTCACAAGGAGGGACCCAAAATTTTTAGGAGATTTTAAACTCGAAATACAGGGAAAGTTAATCGAAGATGATCATACTGTTGCTCCTGTCTTTAATCATTTTTTCTTGAGTCTGTATATGAGTTAGGGAAAAAAAATACAAAAAGAAAACTAGATATTATTCCTAGAGATGCTACAGGCCAGGTTTTTGAGCTAGAAGAGACTAATGAGTTACAAGTAAACAAAATCATCAGCTCCTTAAAAAGCTCCAAAAGTAGAGATGCTTTCCAATTTGACACCATGTTTGTTAAATCAAACAAAAATATTTTAACTCCCCGTATTGCTCATTTAATTAACTTGTCTTTTGAACACAGATCCTTTCCTGATGACTGGAAATGTGCCATTGTCAGGCCTATTTCTAAATCTGGAGACTGCCTTGAAGCCAGTAACTACAGACCAATAAGTATACTGCCAGTGCTCTAAAACGTTGCTGAGAAAGTTGCCATTAAACAACTGGAAACATTTCCTAATACAAGCAATTTTGGTCTACACTGTATGAAATTTGGCTTTAGAGCAAATCATTCCACCAAAACTGCTACCTTGCACTTAATAGAGCAAATTAAATCAAGACTTGACAAAGGAGGAGTAGTTGGTGCTGTATTTTTAGATCTGCATAAAGCATTCAACACAGTCAATCTTGATGTTTAAATATTGAAATTCTCTAATATTAACTTGTCATCTAGAGCACTGGCATAGATGTCTTCATATTTATCTAATAGGATACCATGTGTTAAAGGTGGTGACACATCATCCAGTAACATGAAGTGCACAATGGGTGTTCCACAAGGGTCAGTGTTAGGTCCCCTATTATTTAGCCCATATATTAATGACCTCCCTCAACAGTATCATGATGTAGAAGTACAAATGTATGCAGATGACACCGTTGTGTACGTACATGCAAAAACAGCTGAGTTAGCTACTGCTAAGCTAACAATTGCATTGGAAAGGATCACACATTGGCTTGATCAAACATGTCTGAGTCTAAATGTAAACAAGACAAAAGGTATGTTTTTCTGTAAAACAATAGTACAACCTCCTAACACTAATATTCTCATCAAAGGTGAGAGGATTGACATTGTCACTGATTTTAAATATCTTGGTGTGACACTGGATCCAAAGTTGAACTTTAAGAAAAAAAAACGGTTAAAACCATAAAATCCAACTTAGCAAATTTTAGACATATTAGAAACTGTCGCTCTTTGGACGCAGCCAAGATATTTATGCATGCTATGATTCTTTCCCATATGTCATATTGCATTACATGTTGGGGGCAGGCTGGAGAAACAGCCATAAGACCTCTCATGTCCTTATGCAAACAAACTCTAAAAGCTCTTGACAAAAAGCCAATGCATTTCCATCACTGTAAGGTACTGGAGAAAAACAATTGACTGAGCTTTGAGAATTTTACATTATTCTCAAATTTGTGCCTAGTTTATAAAATTTTAAATGGTTTGCCCCCCCCCCTCCACTACATGACTTTGTGTACACTCACTCAGTAAGTTCTATTAGATCCTCTAGGATATCCTCTATACAAGATTGTACCATACCATTTCGTCACACTGCATTTGGGCAGTTAGCTTTCTCTGTGAAAGCCACAACTCAGTGGAATGTCCTACTGGATGATATGAAGAGCTGCAATTCCATCAGTACATTCAAAACCAAATTAAAAAATCTGCTAAAACCTACTCAGCTCTCTAACCACTGAATCTAAATTTCATCTCATGGTCCTCTCATATAATCTCAAATAATCTTGCTTTTAATTTGACAAGCGTACATTTTTAATTTCTAGTTGACATTGTGGGTGTATTTGATGTGCTATTGTGTGTAGCTTTGTATTTTGTATAATGTGTCGTGTGTATCATGTGTTTTAATTGTAAGGGACTGAAGATGAAAATTAGTTAAAGCTAACTCTGGTTCAGTACATCAAATGGTAACAATGGTTAAAACTGTACATTGCTCCAATAAATACAATACAATATTTCAGTTTAACACAAAATGGTACTGGCAATTATCCACTTTCAAAGAATAAGACAAAGAAGGGTTTGGGTGCATGAGATATTTTCTGTCCTTTTTTACAGTCACAGGTCACTTTTAGGTTACATCATGGACAACTGTCGTCTCAGAGAGAAGAGTACACAAGGTCAAGGTTGAAACTGGTAGCGTAAGAGTTAAAGTACAAACCATAAACTGGAAAACTGCCGGTCTTTGTCCAGCCTTTCTTAAATGTAATTCCCCATCTCTCCCTCTTTTCCTGATGTCCGGCAAAAAAGGCAAAAAAATGCCCAAAATAAACCTAAAAAGTCAGAACTAACTGCCCTTTGAGTGCAGCACTGACTGTAAAATCCAGGTAGTGCCCTTTGCCCAAGACACCATAGCCACAAGTAAGGATGGGTTTTATTAATATTCAATCAATATTACTACTATTGTTGATACAACTTGTGATCGGGTACTTCATCAAAATTGATTGTTTCATTTTGATTACTGTGCAAGAAATATCATAATTAATACTCATGGGTTCACTTCTAGGCAGGTAGCACTGATAGAAGGAGAGAGGAAAGAGGGGCTGGTTGGTCTTAGCCTGACAGTCTACAGTAATTTGCCAAATCTTTAATAAATATGTGGCTAAATGGGCTTAACAGTTACAGAATATTAGCTTTTGTTTTTAGCTTGTTCATAAAAGTCCACCACTGGTATAATAACTCTTTATGTATCTAGGACCAGCTATTGACCCCCATTGATTTGTGTTTCACCTACCCTAAACTCAACCCATCATATCTGACGCCTGACTATAAATGAAGCCCTAACCCAAACCCCTGATGGCAGTTTTACAAGAAAGATTATTTGAAGTGGAAACAGACTTTGACGACGTCACAAGGACTTGACTGTGACCGTAGCAGTGGAAGATGTTGCAAACTTCTGCAAATTTATATTGTGCTTGTTCAACAAGTGTTTTATAAATGTTTCATACTGTCTCTCCACTATACTGGCAGGTTATGTTGTTCTTATGGCAGCTAGCACTGACATTGACAATTCAAGACATGACAGGGAGTGATGACGAAAAATGTGGCAAAGACAGCACCAACTTCAGGGTATTTACTATTAAAATAGCCTATAGTAGACTATGAAGTTATATAATTATTATTCAGCTTTTTTTTGCTGAATAACATGGTTTCGTCTCAGTAGCAGATGTTCTGAGGTAGGCTCCTGGTGTAGGGAAAAGAGGTGCAACCCCACATGCACATCCATACATTACACTATAATCATGTTTTCTGCTCTATCACATTATCTGGTTTCTTTAAAGAAGGGACCTTAAAAAGATTTTTTTTTTAAAAAATAGAACTGATTCCCATTCATAATCAGGCTTTGGTGGGCATCTTTATTTGTAGCTGACAAGATTACTTACTGAAGTATCAGTATGTGATACCAAATGTCAGTCTATTGTTCAATATTTGCTAGAACCAAAGCTAATACTCATAGTGCGCACAGTGATTCTGTTTCTGTGGAGGTTCAACAAGAGTGGAACTATAGTATAAGGAGTCAGTAAATATAAGACTCTGTGTACTTACACTCAGGATAACAAGATGGACGAGCAGAAAAGAAACCTACAATATTCTCACATTTGAGGAGATCTAAACAAGTGATGCTTTTAAGTGACACAGCACTGACCCTAATAAAGGCCACTGATTCAGAGTTCTCTCTGACACTGGTGGCTTTGACCAGAATCCTCACAGTGTCCTGTTGACAAGTGTCCTGTCACAATATGTCCAGAGGGAAAATATGAATATCTGGACAGCTGCAGAGTTATGTGACTGCAAATCACAGCTCTCTATGCTGTGGCCTAATGAGGTGCTAGAGTAGATCTGGACAGAGGCAATAAGTGCAGCAGCAAAGATCAGTGTTCAGTGGGAGGAAAGGAGGAGAAGAATATTGAGGAGACAAGATGAAAACCAGCAGAATCAGACAGCTTGCTCCCAAGAATGAGTTAAAAGTGAACTTCCTCTTTGCAAAGCTTTTTTTGAGCACAAAAAGCATCACTGCAGGTTCATGATACTTCACAGCAACGTCCACAAAAGAGAGGATCCCTCAGCTGCAGCTGTAGTATGGACACCAACCTCTATGTAGGGTCTGTACAGGTTTCTGATACTGTAAGTACACTGCATCAGCTCATTGGTCCAGTCACTACCTGCTGCAATGACTGAACGAATGATTGTTTTTATCTCTAAGACTGACCTGATAATAATAAGAGCAGAGGCAGGGAGGACAGTCAGCTGGCCCAGAAAATGACGGGCAAGGCACCTTTTGGAGGCTTGAAGACTGATGCCAAGTCACAGAGAAAAATGTGTCATGTTGTTAACATTAAACCAAATAACATGCTTAAGTAGTTGGAGGTGTGATTGTGCAGCCCAAAGATAATGGTGTTTACAGTATTAATTTGCAGTACATGACATGATGATGATGACAATATCTAATTTCTGTTTTTGTGAGTAGCATGAAGGGACTACAAACTACATTTCATTATACAACCTTATGTTGTAAAATGATAATAATAAATAAATATTGAATCTTGAATTTTTCAGAAGTTGTCTTAAAATCCATTTGGAACTGTTGTCATAGCAACAAGTCCTTAAGCCCTGACAAAAGCCCCTGCAAAATGCAGGCGTATTGACAGTTAGCTGAATCATTACCCTACAAATATCTCACTTTCCTTGATTTATATTGACAGAATGTTGATATAATGATGATTTTAGATGAGAACATGCAGGTTATTGATAATCACATATTTACATGATAAAAAACACAACAACACACGACATTTGAAACATAAAATTTATTAAGTGATTAAAAAAGAACTCACTTTGCTAAAAAATTCTTTATGCATTTAAAGCTGCTTTTTAAGGTTTCAGTTTTATAGTAGGCTAATGATTATCACTTCAAAGATGCTGAATATCCAATTAGGAACCTTACCAATTATGGACCAACATCACTGCCAGTCTAACCACATTCACTGATGAAGAACAAAATAACAGCAGTGAAAATGCAGGAACACATAAAATGATATTTATGTCCATGAACTGCATTCCATGATCAGCACTCAGCCAATAATATGAATGCTGATCATGCTACTCATTTCGCCTTTGTTATTTAAGATAACTCCATCCAGGATTAACAAATCAATCCTCAAATTACATTCAAAGAACCAAATTAGCTGGATGAGAATTTACTCTGACAGCATTTTAGCCTGAATTAGTTCAACCACATTTGAGGAACAGGGCCCAGGAAGTAAGAATAGCCAAATGAGTAACTGGTAACCCTGTGCTGGCACTGGAAATGGGATGTTGCATGAAACATTCAATTTGGAAGAAAACATGAGCATGTGACACGGATTCTGACTTAGCCTAATTTTGTCCTCTAAAAGTGACATTTGCAACCCATAGCCACTGATGGAAAAAAAGAGGTAAAATGGGAGGTGGAGTAAATATAGCCTAGCATCCTATTGCCAGTAATGACTTCAGATTTGGACCTGGCAACCAAGAGCCCATTGTCTGTTTACAAAGGAAGTTTGTGTGGAGTGAGGTACTCGAATATTTTGGGACGTTTGATGCAAGAAAGTTTTTGTTTTTATTTTTACAATCTACAAAAATGGTGAGAAGATCAGGTAATTCTTTTTTGTAAACTGAGCGGGGATTGACACTCACAGCTGTCTGGACCATCATCTGTTTGGAGATTTGACAGGAGATTATCGTTGGGATACCTAACCGGTGCGGGGGACTGGGGACTATGGCTGTGTATGCAGCTTCAACTCACTCAGGGAACAAGTGGGGGAGCAAGAAAGAAGTCAGTTTTCCAGCCTGGGCGTACTTGTTATACAGTACAGTTCACTTCCGGGTATGATGGTGCCTTTGTTTGGCTTTGTCACTGCCCGGCTATCCCGGTGTATCCTACCTGTTCTGTGTGTTGCTCTGTTCGCTCTCCTGTTTGTCAACAATGGACTAGCTGCCTTCTTCTAAAAGGTACTCACTCTATTTTAGAGGAATATAGTGATCACGCGTAAGCAAATTTATTTACACACACATGCATTTATCACTTCCCAAGCTCCCCACTCGCCAACTGTAAATTAATAAGAGTTTTGCTCTGTAGCCTAACTATTACAGACCAAATTTAGGGTGAATATCATTGATAAAGTGTCTTTCATTTGTTCCCTTAATATTGTGTTAAACCAACTCCAAAACGCTCTGGATGTGTATCATTCACAAAAAACAACCTGCATCTCAGCGTCATGTTTCACTCCGTAGAATTCCTATTTAATAAATCAGCAGTTATAAAAATGTGTAAACTGCATCGTTAAGGAAGACAAGCATTATCTGATGATATTTAAACTACATTTAACTGATAAAAATGTTTAGTTACATATGTTTGAATGCAGGACTTTTATTTTAATGAAGTTGTTTCACAACATAACACTGAACGTCACAAACTGAACTGCTTGACAGGACACTAATCCTCGCTTAGCATTATGGTAACAACATATAAATACAATGGAAAATCTCATAGAGAAATGTCAAAGCTAGAAGAGTTCAGTCTTTATGAAAATATAATAACTTAAACTTAAAGATGTAACAGGAGCATTACCAAACAAACAACATGACAAGGGAGCCTTGAATTAAAAGACGTGACAAACATAAGTGCCACACACAACTACAGTATGTGCAGTACTAAGCTACAAGAGAGATAGCTCACTGCAGTCACTCAGTTTCTTCTGCAGTTGCTTCAGGTGGAGTTATCAAGTGGAAATATGGACAGTACCACTCTGCCATTGCAACTTATGGATGTATAAAGAGAACTGGATACAGCATCGGAGGCAGGGCCCCGTTCATTCCTGTGAAAGTTGCTCAGTGATCTTCTGGGATCATTGGGCCCATAGAGCAAGTGCACTAGTGACTTTCACCGGCCGAGTCAGCCCCTTCTGGTTTAGCCCTCCGGCTAACTTATAAATAAAACAATTCAATCTAGACTTTAGAAATGTGATTGGACTGAACGGATCAAATTCTGATGACGAGTCATTTTGTGGGGGTTGTGATGCTCAAAAAAAATGATCCACTGATTTACAGACGTCTCTTTCACCATGTAAGTCTATGGGAAAAAGTGTTTTTGGGCCCAATAGCGTCACGTGATGTTGTAGTTACACGGTTTGGCTGCTATGTCAAATTGGCCTCACCTCTTCCATGGGGCTTGTTGCAACTACATTGTGGTCAGGGGGAGTATTATCCTAAAATCCTGTCCGCAGGATATAAGCACTCTGCTGCCACCTAGTGTTTACAGTTATCTAGTACAGCCTGAGTGCAGCCCCCTCCTTCACCACTGTGGCAGCACCGCGGTAGCACAGCCATAAAGCAGACAAATTAGATGAAAAACATCTGTAATCTCACTCCACATGTATCTGGCCCTACACACAACAGAGGGAATACTCTGGGCCTTGTTCTTACTCTTAGTTTGAGTATTGATTCTTTCTTTTCCGAGGATCTTTTTATTACTGATCACAACTGTATTTTATTTGTCATTAAATCTGGATTCCTTATCTTGCTGCCATATCATCCTTAACCACCTTTCTGCTGCAACGTTTTCTGCCACTTTCCATTTTAACTCTGATATGCACAGTGATGTTGACTACTTGGTGCAATCTTTTAATGAACGCTGCCTTTCAGCATTGGATAAAGTGGCCCCTATTAAAACTAGATCGGCTCCTTTGATCAAGTCCTCCCCTTGGATAAATGACAACATTCGCTCTGTAGGAGAGTGGTACACCTATGGAAATCCACCTGACTACATGTCCACTATCTTTATTTAAAAGAACTTTTAATGTCTTTAATGATGTGGTAAAGGATGCCAGAGCTACCTACTTCTCTAATCCTATATCTAACAATCAGCGTAACCCTAAAATTTTATTTGACACTATTGGTAATATTGTTACTCCTGCATCACCTGCTGTTCCCATTTTTTCCAATAAGGAATGTAAAAGATTTCCTTCTTTGTGGGCAAGATTAATGACATCAGGTTTTCTCCAATAACACTCCAAGATCTTACTAACTTGGTTAACCATATTAAAACCTCCTCTTGCCCCCTTACCAACATCTCTGTTTAAAAATGTCTTCTCAATTCAAACAAGCTGCTATTCAACCACTTCTCAAAAAATCAAACCTTGATCCATCTATCTCCCCCAAAATTACAGGCCCATCTCCAAGTTACCCTTTGTAGCCAAAATTTAAGAAAAAGATTTGACACAGATTCTGATTGCTTTTCACGGGCTCAACATCAAATTCAGAATCCAATTCAGAGTTGTTGTGATCATCTGTAGAGCACTGCATGGTCAGGCACCTGCCTACATTAGAGATCTACTGCAGACCTATGTCATCAGCAGGTATCTAAGGTCCTCTGATCAGAGTTTCCTGGTTGTTCCTAGAATGAGGCTTAAAACTAAAGGAGACTGTGCTTATGAGATTGTGGCTCCTGAATTTTGCAACTCTCTCCCATTGCATTTAAGATCTGTGGACACTGTGGACATCTTTAAAAAGCAGTTCGAGACCCATTTGTTCAGACTTGCCTTTGTGTAATTTTTCTGTTTTCTATTTATTCTGTTTTTTATTGTGTTTTATGTCTGTATGTATGTTTTTGCTTTATCTCCTCTGTGAAGCACTTTGTGACATCTCCGCTCTTGAAAGGTGCTGAAGAATAAAGTTACTTACTTAGTTTTTACCATCATTCCTATCGATCATGTCAAAAACACTTGACGCTGACTTAGTATGACTTTACCATTATGATGGACTTGTTGGCAAATAGTTGCCTATTTATACATGCAGCAACCATGGAGCAACATCAGCATTAATTTCTGCCAACTCCTGAGAAAAATATCTGGTTCTTTAGCTGCTAAATGCTCCACTATGCTCACCAGCTAGCTGTTAACTCTGTCTCACTGCTGTTTGGTGTGAGCAGTAGTGTACAGTGGGTTTATTATAGCTTTGAAAACAGCTGCCTGCTGCTGCTGGAAACCAGGTTGAAAATAAAGTTACAGGCCATAAAACTAAAAAGAAACTAAAGCTCTGTAGAGCTGAGGGGAACTGCAGAGTTGGTGGTAACTAGCATCCGCATTACCCATATGTCATTTGATCTATTCAAAAGAGCAAAAATTCAACTAAACTGAAATTGAAGTCCAAATATGCAGACCTCCAAAATGTACATCCAATGGGATTCTGGTATGTTATGGTGATATTCCTACTGAAGAGAAGAATGGAGGAAAGGTTGATTTTGTGCCTCTCAGAATTACCAGTTATGTAACTCTGCTCTCCATCCTGCCAAGGACTTGGGGAAAAATCTCAAGCATTGCAGAAAATATCGTTTGCATTCTGATGTAGTCATATAGCATCGTGGTTATTTTTACTGCCTCTAATTCAGCACACTACCTTGCACAAGCTTTTTATTTTTTATTTAATTTTTTAACCTTTATTTATTCTGGGAAGTTTCACTGAGTGAAAGCTGCTCTTTTGCAGGAACGCCATGATCACATTCACACAGTTACACATTCACTGGAGTAGCTGGGGTTAAGGGCTTTACTTAAGAGCATCTCAGTGGTGGTAATGAGGGAGGTTAGTGTTACGTTAGTTAGTGAGCACAGGAGACGATGAACTGTTGAGTTTATTCACAGCGGCGAACACCCACAGCATACATGGCTCATACTCTGAATACTTCTGTACCCGCTGTGCATACACTTCGAACTTGTCTGTGTGTTCTCCTATCTGCTCTACAAAGTCACCCACTGGAGACACCTGCTGGTGAGGAGGGATAGCGACAGTAATAAAGTACAGCAGTAAACATGAAATGCCTCCGTGTTTGTAAACACAGTATCTCCTCTGTTACCCAAGGAAATATCTATACCCTGCCAAAATTAAACATAGCACAGGTAGTAGCAAACTTTTTCCCTTCCACACACAATGTTACCAGGCAACCTGTACCTAAATGCTCAGAATACAATCTTCAACATGTGTGACAACTTAGACGCACACTAGGAACAGTATTAATGTAACTAAAATAATAAAACTTAGAAAACACTGTATTTCAAAGTAAGGCATACAGGCAGTACTTTCTTTTACAATAATGTGAAAAACCTAAAGTGACTAAACCTTCCATTAGACTTAAAGTGCCTCCATAAATGTAAATAAAGTTTCTTGTACAAAACACAATTACTGTGGAAAATATAGTATTAACTGAAATGCACAGTAGGTCACCTTAACTCAAAATCACATTACATTCTCTCATCTTTTCTCACTTTTTTTTTTTTTTTGAGCAACGATCTGCCTACACTCTTTACATGTCTTCTTCTCCCTTGGACTCAGATCTATTTCATCACATAGTCTTTAGTCCAAGCTGGGGATTGTCTCTCCCTTTAAAGAACAGTTTTTGTTGAAGTCTGAATCGGGCTGGGGTTTTCCTCTGCTGTATGAGCCTATGGTACATCGTTGGATCTCTCTGGGCAGAGAGAAAGGCGTGCTGCATTCCACCTTCTCCCATCACTGAGGGTGAAGGAGCTCAAGCCAGTTTGCTGCTGCACCGACAAGGGATCACTGTACTTTGTCTCCCCCTTTCCCACATGGAAAGGCCTACACACTCTGACTGTAGCCCCAACAGTGACCTTGGAGGTTTTGGTTCCTCTCTTGGCATCGGTGTACCGCTTACTTTTAGCCTGCTGTAGGGCAACTCTGACATGTTCATACTGCACTTTTTCTTCCAGTGGCGGCAGAATGTTCAGTTTTGTCCGCATTGGCCTCCCTCTGAGAAGCAGGAACAGGGATACACCCGTTGTGGCATGGGCTGTTGCACGGTAGCCGTGAAGCATGTCAGTGACCACAGGCTTCCAGGGCTGCTGAGTAACATGTGCTGTTTGAAGACTGTCTTTCAGCGCTCTGTTGAAGCGTTCAACACACCCATTTGCCTGAAGATGGTATACACTCGTTCTGATGTGCTTAATGCCCCTTTCTCTCGGGAAATCTGCAAATGCAGATGGTGTGAACTGTGGCCCGTTATCCATTGTAATGATACAAGGGTTTCCTTCACGGGCAAAGACAGAGGCCAGGAATCATGTGAAGGTGGTCGTAGTTGCAGTGTTAGTAAAGGCTACTTCCGGCCATTTTCTGAAGTAGTCGATGAAGGTAATGGCAAACCTGCAGTCGTAGGTTCTGTGTTCAAATGGACCCACTATGTCGACAGCCACATGCTGGAACGGACCCGGTGGAAACTGAACAGGTTGCATTGGGGCAGGAGAAGTGCAGGCTGTCTTATCACATGCCTGACAGGTGGGGCATGACGACAGGACTTTATGGACAATGTCATCCATTCATGGCCACCAGTATAGCTCTCTGAGGCGCTTTTTAGTGCGAACCATGTTCATCCCTTTGGTGCTGAGCAGGGTAGTGAGAGCTTGGTGATCAGTTCTGAGTGTGAATCTGCATCACCACACGTAAGTCCTCAACCTTTAATTTGCCCATACACAGGCGAGAGCCTCCTTTTCGATTGTGGAGTACTTCCTTTCAGCGGCTGATAAGGTGCGGGAAGCAAAGGCAACATTGCGTTCCACGTCATCTGAGTGCAACTGGATCAGGGCAGCACCCAATCCGTAGTCTGAGGCATCTGTTGTGATGAACATGGGCAGTGTGGGGTCATAGATGGCGAGTGCTGGGCTTTCCAGTAGCGTTGCTTTGAGCTTAGCAAAGCTGTTATCTGTTACATCAGTCCACTGAAGTTCAGCCTGAGTGCCTGTTTGAAGCAACTGTCGAAGTGGCTCCACTACTGTTGCATAGCTTGGCAGGAACTTGCTGAGCCAGGAGATCAAGCCCAGGAAGGAGCGTAGTGCTGCCATGTCTTTTGGTGCAGGAGCTTCAGCCATGGCAGCTAGGTGGTCTGGGCTAGGAAGCAGGCCCTCCTTGGAGATGACATGTCCCAGGAATGGGATGCTTGTCTGCCCAAATGAGCTTTTATCAAAGTTGATCTGCAGGTTGGCGTCCTGAAGTCGCTGAAGGACGGATGTGATGTCATCCAAGTAGTTCTGTACTCCAGGTAAATCTCTCAGTACTGTTTGCATCATTTTCTGGAAGGCAGATGGTGCTGATGCCAGGCCAAAAGGGACTCGTGTGAACTGAAAGAGTTCTTCATGGGTTATGAAGGCGGTGAGGCTGCGGCTTTCGGGATGAAGAGGCAGTTAGTGGTATGCTGAGCTCAAATCAATCTGGCTGTAGTGTGTTGCCCCAGCCAGTTCAATGAACAAATCATCCATATGAGGGAGAGGATAACAGTCCATGATCACACTCTTATTTGGTTCACGGAGATCAACACAAAGCCTCAACCCTCCTCTGCGTTTTCATGCCACCACTGGTTGACTCACCCATTCAGACGCATCCACCCATTCAATGATGCCTGCTTGGAGTAAGCACTTGAGCTCTGCTGATACCTCCTTGCGTATATTGTGCATATCAGTAGTAGGCATCTCAGTTTTTGGTGTACAGGTTGCACTGTGCGGTTTACTTGCACTTTGTGAATAAAGCCTTTCACACATCCAAGGTGGTGGACTGGAGCAGAATCAATGTTGTACACCCTGGATTTTTGTGTGTCAGTAGGGGGTGTTTTTGCATCATCCTTCCCGTTGTAGCTCACTTTTCCACCAGTGATGCTGATCTTGAGTGCTTTAATCAAGTCCAGGCCCACTAGTGGTGATCCAGCTTTAACTATGTAGGAGAAAGCTGGAACTTTGTTGGTTTGATTTGCTACAGTGGCAGCTACTTGTAGGCAGCCAACATGCAAGCCATGTTTTGCATAAGTGACTAGTTTGACTTTGGGCTTTGTCAGTGGGCAGTTTGCAAAATGTTGCTTGTAGATGGTCTCTGGCAAGATAGATACAGATGCTCCAGTGTCTACAATTAGCTCAAGGGCTTGAGAGTTTCCCTGTGGTGCTTCAACATCCACGTAGCAGGTTATCTAATCAAAAGCTGTAGCCAGGAGTTTGACATCATCCACACATAGTACAGCTAACTCTGGGACTACAACTTCTCTCACCACACTCACTGCTGATTTGCATACCTTGGCAAAATGTCCCTTTTTGTCACTGTTGTTACACTTCACTTTTGCAGCTGGACAGTTTTCATCATTAGCCACGTGCTTATTGGATCCGCATCTGAAACACTGGCGTTGTTGCTGGTTACCTCTTGCCTGTTTGTAACGGCCTGGAGGTGGTGCAGGTGCGTTTGCTTTAGCTGGCCGCGCTCCTCTTTTCCCCTGAAAGCACGTGTTTGTAGTTTCCACAGCTTGTACTGATGCAGTCATGGCCGTGTGTGCAGAAGACAGCAGCGTGGCATTTTTCACCGCTGCCTCCACTTGGCAAGCGATTGTAAGGGCTTTGCTCAGTATGATATTTTCCTCCAGTAGTAACTTGTCTTCCACCACGATGAGATGAGCATTAGCAATTAGCAGATCTCATATCAGTTCACTCTCTGTTTGCCCAAAACCACATGGCACAGCTAAGGCTGTCTGAGCCGCAACATACTGGCTTGCGGTTTCATCAGCTCATTGGAGGCGCTGCCTGAATGTGTGTCTGCATGCCAGCACATTCACTTTTGGGACAAAGTGTTTTTCAAGTGCCGCCATGGCCTCCTCATATGTCGTACCTTGATCCAACAGAGTGTAGAACAGCCATTGACCCAGACTGCACTGACCACAGTGCTGCGCGTCGTCTTGCATCCAGCCATGCGTCTCCTCTTGCGTTTATCACTAGCATGTAGTTGTCAAAGAACGGTATTGGCGGATGAAGAAAGGGCCCACAGCATACATGGCTCGTACTCTGAATACTTCTGTACCCGCTGTGCATACACTTCTAACTTGTCTGTGTCTCCTCCTATCTGCTCTACACAGTCACCCACTGGAGATACCTGCTGGTGAGGAGGGATAGCAACAGTAATAAAGCACAGCAGTAAACACAATATTAAATGCCTTTGTGTTTGTAAACACAACAGTTAGCTAAGTTTGTCTCTTTCCTGCCGGTCCAGGGATTGAACTGGCAATGTACAATGTAAAAATGGAAGATGGAGGGTTGTTAAATTTACAAATATGTAGTTCGTATAGTCTACAAAATTGATTCATGCTTCTCTTCTTAACATGTTTAAATCTTTTAAAATTATTTCAATCTTGAAGGATTTAAATTCTGCTAGTTTCAGTCATGTTGAAGAATGAAAGTAGTTATGTTTTATTAGCCGGATATGGGAAATCCCGCCTCCTGGGGGCAGGCTCCAGGACAGAAAACTGTCACTGTGGAAATTGCATCCTCTGCCATCTTTTCCCTCACTTTGGAAGATTTACTATGAATTTAGATTGCACTCTACATGGTGAAGGTAATTGACACCTATCAAATGTTAGTCAGAGTTAGATGAAGTTTGTTTACATGCTTGTTTACGTATTTTAAAAAGTATTGTTTGCCAGTAATATCAACAAAACAGAGTCAGTCTTAACACTAACACTAACAGTAACTACCATTCACTAGCTATCATAATGTTAGCAGTCCTTAAATATCTTATTATTTGTATTAACATAATGGGTGCACGGCATGTGTTTTTGGAATAGGAAAATATTGGCTTTGTTGAAACATTTCTGCGGCAACAAAATGGGGGAGTCACGTCTAACATGACAATTTTCAGTAAGCATCATTCTTGTTTGAAATAACAATATGTAATGAATGTAAATTTAGACCAACTCATAGCTACAATTGATAGCTATTTCCTTATATTTAGCTGCTGTTGTGTTGCCAAAATTCACCGCAAATTGGTACAGGGTCGCACACGTTAATGTTTTAACTGCACTCAAATGACATGTAACATCAACCTTAGGGAAAAAGGGGAAGACCATGTGTTTTATGACACAACAAAGGCCATACATTAAATGAGTGAGGCAGTATGTTAAGACCACTATGATAACTAAATTGATAATGAGGTAGGGTGCACCAGAATCTGCCTAATTCAGCTCAGATGCTGTCAGTGATCACATCAAAAGTTGTGCTTTGCGCTATTTGTTAGTTAATTACCGCAGCACATTGCAATGTAGAGTAAAATGTCAGAAAAGAAAATTATTTTCTCCAAAGTGAGAAAGAGAGCATGATAAACTGCTTAATCTGTCAGGATTAGGTGTGTATCTAAATAAAAAACAGAACTACATCTGTTGGTCTTTTAGTGTTCCTGGCAGAGGAGAATGAGTTGGCTCTGGTTCTTCAGATAGATATTCTTCAAATGGGCTTGTATCTTGATATGTGAATTAGATGACTGGTGATGTCTGTTGTGGTAGATCCCCGCCTTTATTGATCTTGTACTAAGTGCCTGTTCTTGTGCTGTCATGATTAGTGCTTCTGTGCTGTCTTTCAGTCCAGCCTTTTCCAGCCACTGGTAGGATTTCTTGATATCAGCCACTTCTTCTATCTGTCAGTGGTAAATGCTGTGTAGGGCTTGTCCCTCCATGATGGTTCTTCCTCCTCTTCTGCATCATCGGGTTTCTGCTACCTGAGGTATTCACTTAGCAGCTCATCTTTGGGGGCCATCTTCCTGATTCCTGGATCTTGGTTGTTTCATCCTGGACAGTTGCTCTGACGCTCACCAGTGCTTGGCCTCCCTTGTTCTGCTTAGTGTACAGTCTCAGGGTGCTGGACTTGGGATGAAACCCTCCATGCATTGTGAGGAGATTCCTTGTCTTGATATCAGTGGCCTCTATCTCAATCAACTCTCTCAAGTACAAACTAGAGGGGAACTCAAGCGCTGCTTTCAGCATTAAAAAACCAAGAACGTCTGAAGTGAACTACTGCCCCTCCTATCCTACAGGAGAATCACTCTCTAAAGCCTTGAGAGTGTGAGAGTGGAACTTCATTCAGATGTTAAGAAGAAGAACAGGGAGGTGGTGAGAATGAAAATTGAAAAGATGTTTAGATATAAGAGACATTAAGTGGTTTGAGACACACCAATGATAAAGTGATAAAGTGTTCCAGGCAAGATGACCAACACTCTTTGAAGTAAGCAAGATATGTGATTTATGAAATTTCACACACACAGACACTTTCTGAACAAGCTAAAACCAAAGCTGTCTGTATGAAGCCTAAATGTTGAGCTTAGTTTGTCATGTATCTTAACATTTGGCAAATTTTTGTGAACTTACCTGCTGGCTCTTTGTCAGCTCCCCTGCTAAACTAAATCAATTGTAATCCTGTTCTGAATTTATTCTTTTTTAAAATTATATTTTTTAAAAAGCAATTAAAAAGAATCGATAAGAGAATTGATAAGAGTAGTAACATCAATAAAATCCATATCAATCCCTTGTCATGATCCAAGTTTGACTTGGTAATTTTCTCTTTAGAGTGTTTTTGCCTAAAATGGGACATTTGCTAAAACTTGTCACAGGAAGGTGGTAATCAACTGTTACTGTTGACTCAGGATTTGACTGAGTCGATGCACTTGTACACTATCTGAAAAGCAGCAACTTGCACCTGCAACACAACATATTGAGAGGATAAATGATACTTTGAGTATAATCATAACATAAGATTAGAGGCCATATTATACCCCTTTTTCACAAGTTAACACAGTTCCTTGGGGCCTCATAAAATTATCTGACATGTTTTGGTCAAAATACCACAAGGATCAAGCACCACTGCAGCCTTCTTATCCTGTCTAAACAGCCCTGTTCAGAATGGCTGGTTTAAGTTTAAATAAAAAAGGGTGCCGAAATATATTAATAGCCTGAATTCATCCTTTGTCAGGTCTATCTGCAAGACGACAAGCAAACAACTGTTGAAATGCTTGTTTTTTGAATGGAGTTCAGATCGATCAGAGCTATGCTAACATTGTAGCTGCTCCATCCATACTCAAAATAACGTAATCTAAAGGCATAAATACAGCAATGTTATTGTTTTTACACATGGATATCTACATATTGTGTAATATTAAAATTATATAAACTCACTGGCATTTAAGATGTTTATTATTGATGACACCAGTTGAAGTAATGTGTGACTCTGGAGTTACCCCCGGCTGGGTTGAGAGGTGAGATTGAAGATAAATCCACTTAATCCTAAATGTTTAAAAAACAAACTCCTCCCACCCATAAACTGTAGAAAAAATCGGGTGTTTATTCCACCAGAAGACAAGAAAGCAGCTGCAGCAACAGCAACACAGGACTTTTTGGCACTGCTCCCTAGCTGCCTCTCTCCTGCAGAGCACACCAGGGCTCAGCAGCCATCTGTCAGCAAGCAGTGGCTCTGCTCCCAAGCTGGCTCTCTTCTGCAGAGCTCGCCAGTGCTCAGCAGTCTTCTGTCGCCAAGCAGCGGGTCTGTCCCCCAGTTCAGCCCAACGATGCGGGCAAAATTTTCGCCCTTAGCTTAGCCTAGCTTCACCGTGTGACATAAGAAGGGGCATCGAATCTGAATGGCTTGAATTACATGAGTACAGAGCAAGCCAGCCCACATCAAACTGACTGGATGGTCTTATTTCACAGCTTGTGTGTTAGTAGGCTCATCAGAGACCCAAATACATACACACAAACACTGAAAAAGTGAGTTTTCATAATATGGCCCCTTTAAGCTCACTGTTGGTCATGGTAACTTCACTGGTGTTAAACTTTTTCTGTAAAACAATGCCTTTCCAAATTGCTGCTGTACAGCATGTTTATGTCTCATTCTTGTTTTCAGATAAATGTCGAATATAAGCATATTACCACCATGCACCATGCAGTCCAGATTTCTCTTGCAGTTAGATGTGCAATCCGAGAAACTGATGAATCTTTTTTAAAAAAAAAAGAGGTGGGCAAATAGGCAAACGCCCAGACAGTAGCATGGCACCCATGGCTCAAGTAAGTATGCTTTCTGGAAAAATAATACTGCTTTGTTGTAACATTTGATTGAAGAAAAAAGCGCTCTATCCAAACAACTTGTTCTGCTTATCCCCCTTGACTAGGATGATGACATTGATTTTGGCCAAGAATGTGTCATCAAGGCACTCTGTGTGTACCTCAGTGAGGACCCAGCAAATCTTGTGAGAGAGTACGTAGTGAGTACACTTCCTGAGGTTCAGTATGTCCAGATTTTATCTTTCATATTTTGTCAGCTCTAAAATGTCTAGTTATTCTAATTACATAGAACAGTCAACCAATTAGTCTGATAAATAATATATAAATAATATATATTAATATAAAAATATAAATATAGTAGTGATCTTATATCAGAAGAACAAAGAACTCCAGCACACCATCTTCTTCAAGAGCAATTAGAAAAGATTTTATAGGGAACAATGTTTCAGTACACAGACCTCACTCAAAATAACCTGATGAAGGTCTGTGTACTGAAACGTTGTTCCCAATAAATCTTTTCTAATTGCTAGTGAAGAAGACAGTGTGCGGGAGTTCTTTGTTCCACTATAGCCTGCTCATGGTCTTCTCTGACGTACCTGTCGATCTACAGGTGTGCAAAAGTTCTGCTCCTTAAGGCCTTTACACACCGGGGGCATGGCAGATAAACAACACGAAAATACGAAATATTCGCCTGCGAAGAATATTACATTAATAGTTACCAGGTTTGCTGATGCTTGGTAGTTAAAAACATGTCTGTATGAATATTTTGTCTTGTTATATGTTTGGGTTGGTACTGAGCAAAACTTGATGCCGTGCATAAAGTATTAAATTATAAACTGTCTGCTCTGTGACCATCTGCAGCAGCAGCAGAGTCACGCAGCAGAGGTTTTATTCTGAGCTTAGGATGAACTCACGCTGTGTAATATCTGAATGTGAGAGAAAAAAAACGCTGTTCAAAGAAATGACTGATGCACATAAAAGCGATAACTGCGCTTTGATACGGACTGAATGAATGAATGAATGAAATGAAACAGCGTGTAAGAGGGAGGACAAGGAGAGAAACTTAGGGTTTGCTGAAGAAAACCTGCCAGCGAGCAGGTTAGCTTCACAGAGTCAGTTACTGCAGTAACTAACCCCAAGTTTAAGTTAACTCTCTTTCTGAAACTGAAAACCCAGAGTTTCCCTCATCTCAGAGTGAACGAACTCAGAGTTTTCACTAAACTCGCTTTTTGCACCAGGCCCCTGGTTTTTGACTTAGCCTCTGCCTTGCCCTTTGTGTTTTGTTTGCCTCCGCTGTGTCAGATTTACCTGATGAGTTTAGGTCAGTTTATCACAACACTGTGTGTATTTCACATAAAAAAGTGACGTTGGTTTAACAGATGATAATTCAATATCATTAACATTAAAGAAAAGCATTAAATTAATATAAAAATCACATTGGTTAAACAGATGACAATTGAATACACTTTACATTAAAGAAAGGCATTAAATTAATATCAAACAAAGTCATTGTTTAACAAATAAAAATATGGTGTGTAAACGTAAGTTTAATATGTGCTACCGATGTACATATTTTTTTTCATGTAAATCCAGCAGACTTTTTTTTCAGTGTACTGGTCACAAGCTAGCTTCTCCAACCTTGAGGCCACCACTGCCCACATCTTCTCTTATATGTTTGGTCTGAAGGTTTTACACAGCATTCTTCATTCATCTACACCGTTTTGTACTTTTGTATTCTACTAAGTTCTTTGTTATGATTTTCCTTTTTTTCCTTTTTTGGAGGGTGTGTGAATCATGCAGCTAAGGTCAAGACTTCTGCAGTGCTGTGTGCCTTCACTGAGGCTATGCTAACTGTCGGATGGTCAGTAAATCCTTCCAAACTGTTTCCTGCCTGCTTGTTAAACCAAAACGTCTCATTATCTATTTCTACATGTGTTAAATACAAAAGAGTGTGGGTGTGGAGCATTTTGAGTCATTTAAATGCAACTCTGAGGAACAAAAGTAAAGTCACAAGTGATTTAACATTTTCTGCTGAGTAATTGATTACAATTTTCAAGTAACTACAGAGTCCCATGTGCAAGCATTTAAATTTAAACTGCTATACAGAATTCTAGCCACAAAACAAATATACAAGGTCTTGAACCAGGCTCCAATGTGTCATAAATTAACTCGCATATTTTGGGACCTAACTTTGACCCTAAATCCCTATAATCCTAAATGCAAACCCCTAAACTATAACCCTGATTATGTTAAGAACATCCCTTTTAAGGGGCTAAACCTTAATGTGCCTCTCAGAGGGATCCTAGAATGAAAACATTCATGCACATTAACATTGGTGTGGAGCTGTTTGATCTGCAGAAAGCTGACACATGGCGTCCTGGTCTCTCCTTCATACCTCCCTCATGGAGCAGGTTGTTGAACACTACACAAAGCAAACCGTAGCTCTGCTAAATGGCCCACAGGAAACAGCCAGCATGAGCCCTGTACATATTTCATTAATATGCTTGTTGATATTTCTGATGCTGCAGATCTATCAGTGTCTGAGCAAACTGCGGAGCAGATGGAGTGATCAAGTTGGCTCATGTTTACACCTATTTCATACCCGGCAGACAACACAGACATGACAACAGACAAGAGGACAGGAAGAGTGTGGAATCAGAGCTCAGTGGTGTACTGTACTGAATGAAAGAAGAAAAAATATATCACATTCAAACAGACACTCTGTTGGCTCATGGCAGGGGTCAAAACTGTAAACTAGGTCAAAAGAAAGTACACTGTCACATAATGCTATATGTTTGACATGACTAAGGCTAGAGCTAAATATCAATAACATGTTCCCTCCCTACATATAGCCACCAGTCACCTTGTGACCTAATTATGGAACGTCAGTGAAGTGACAATACATGAGTCTACTCCATTTTCTGAATTAAGATGGTGAGATGTGGTTTAAAGCTCCCCAAAAAAGCTTATAAGTGGACCTTGAGTTGAAGAGAATTTACTGTCCCCAAGATCAAGGATGATATTTCAATATCTGTTTGGCCTCTCCAACCTGAACTTGGGATCCATGGTGGGAACAACTTAATAGTGATGAATACATGGCACACCTACTGTATATGGAACACTTCACCTTTATCTAGTGTTGAAAATTAATTGTTTTTATATCAAAAATAACCCAATTCCTAAGAGTGCGATTATAAAAAAAAAAAAAAGCATATTCTAAGTTTCACTGACTACACTGTCATCTGCAGATTTACGCAGCCATAGCGAATTTTAATTCTGTGTGTTGGCCAAACAACAGAGGAGAAACTCTCAGCTGTTGTGCGGTTCATTTGCTCTCTGCATGCCAGTGTCTTAACTATACTTGGCTAAAGACGGTTTTGTCAAAAAACACACACCACTCTGTAATTTTGATGTTACTGTGGGCAGTGTTTTTTGCTGTTCTAGATAAATTATGTAGGTGATTGCCTCAGGTCAGTTTCACATAGGTAGTTAACATTAGCAGGCTCTGTAGTTGTTGAGCGTAAAAGACAGAAAGAAGGTGGACAGAGTTGTCAGAAACCCCTGTCAAACTTTTAAGCTTTTATTGTTTTAAGCCACCGTAACATTTCTGAATATAGATTCAAAACTATGTAACTTTAACTTCAACAGCTGAGGTGTAAAGTTGTCAACTGCACTGGTCAACTGTAAGCAATAAATATAACACCACATTTGAATATCATGATTACAGTATATTTGAATAAAAAATTTAAGTTATGTTAAGTATACCATGAATGTAATATCTTAAAAAAAAACTATTACTACTTACAAAAATAGACTAGAAGACACCTACAGTGAAGTGAAGACTTGCTATGTTAATCATGACATATGCCGAAGATATATCAATAGTACCTGGAAATAGTGTTAATTTCAATGACAAAAGCTATGACTAAATATGTTCATCAACAACCTTTTTATCCATGAGTAAGATGAGACGTTGACAAGATAGCACCAATATCATTAAACACTAACTGCGACCATATCACCATGCAATATTGTTGACGAAAAAAGATGAGACTAAAATATACCTTGAAAAATAAAAACTTCACCAAATCTGTCTTTATTTTCATTGACAAAAAAGAGGAGACAAAAAGTGATAGACTCAAAGGAGAGGTAGCGTGAGCAAAGCAGTAGACTCAAAGGAGAGCTAATGTTAGCAGAGCAGCAGTAGCAGCAAATTCTCTGTCTGCATGTCTACGCAGGGTCACCCATGTTTGAAAGCACTCAGAGCCCGGTACACAATGATTGTATTTACATGCATAAAATGGAGGAAAATAGACTTCAGGTCACGTTTTTGTGTATAACAATCACACAGCCTGTGTAGACAGCTGTATTGATTAAAATAGCAGTATATAACGTTACCTTTCCTTATCATGGTTGTTGTCGTTCTAGCAAACTTTGCCTTGTTTAAGATTTAACACTGATGCCATGTGAACTACCTTGAGACACAGCAACTTTGTTAACCTTGCATCATTATTATGTCCAAAGGGCATATTTTTCAGCCTCAGATATATTTATTTAATTTTCTTAATGCAAGCAGATTGCAATTGTTGCGTGTACAGTATTTTTTTTCAATTTCATTAGACTGTCTACTTCTGTTTCCATTGTTCAGAACAGAAAGGTAAGTTTGTCATGTACTTTGGGCAAAATGTTATTTATTGTCTGTACAGCTCTCATCGTTTTGCAATAGTTTGAAAGGGAGTATTGGGCCCCAGTTTTTGAATTGTGTCAGTTCAAAATTAATATGTAAATCAGAGCACATTCTATGTCTGGACGTATTTCTTAAAGTTTGTGTAAAGCAAAAATAAATATGTCTTCTGAGTTTGACACACCACAGAGAAGTGTGTTATTAACAACCCTGCCAAATTTGAATAATTAAAAAAATCGCCAAGTATATAAAATTAGGCTTCAAAATCATGAAAAATCAAGCCATTTTCTCTGCTCTCAAACGCTGTGGGCACGTCCACCGAATGCGCTGAAAACATGCCCCGCTGAATTGTCAATCAAATACCACCACTACGACCTGAAAAATAGATGCTACTTTGTCTTGCAACTTTCTTCTGCCTACACATCCATACATGATTGAGCCACCAGAGCCAGAATCCAATTCTGAGCCAGAAGACACTGACCTACCTGAGAATCAACCTCATTCCTCTCAGTCTGTGGTATTTTTTTCCTCCCATTTATAAGTTAACAATATGTATTACTGTCTAGCATAACCATAACATTAGCCACAGAAAGCTGGGCTATCAATAAACATAGCAAACATATTTGTCACATTACCAGATAGTTTTGTCTATATAGTCACAGATCAAACTGGCAGCCATCATGTTTTGTTTTTTGCATATTACCAAATATATATGTGCAAGAACCCCCACCATAATCAATATTAGCCTAAAGCTAAATTTAACACGTATTGTCAGTTTCATTCAAATACACATATCTGCAGGTCTTCTCACCTGCTAAATGGTTTGCTAAATGTCATCATTGCAACACACAAACTGAGCAACACAATACTCTCTAATCTGTTCAGTTAACTGTGCAATTGTTCACAATATAGAATTTAAAACTCATATAGTTGACAATCTTTAGTCACACTGCGCATTGAACTGTACTTGTACAGGTGCACCTGTGGAGAATGCAAAATGATGCCCACGGAGGAACAGAATGTCTGCTGCATGCCGTATGTAAAGAAAAACAAATGTATGAATACATAACCAGTGGAGTACTATATCGCCAGCACTAAAAAACCTACTAACACATACTCCTGCAGGTTCAGAATAGATGTGGAGAGCTTCCTGAGGAGCCTGACTCTTCATCCAAGCCTTGAGCCTGTCTGCCTGGACCCCTACTCCTTGCAGAATGCCCTGAACATATACCAGGCAGACCATGGGCCACTGGACATAAAGGAAAGAGCTGCGTAAGTTGGACAATAAGATTTTTTTTGTGTTGATCAAATTAAATGCCTTTCTTTCAAAAACTGGTAAAGTTTAGGACTCAAGAACCAAGTTGCAATGTTTATGCAATCATACTAGTGATGTTGATTAAAATATACATGAATCCATTGGCAAATAAACTATGGTAGGGTTCACATTACAGTATTGTAAGTATTGAGGATCAATGTGCACTGAATCCAAAATAAATTGCTCCTAATATATAGGTAAGTATACTGTTACACTAATAATAAACTAGATCTATGCTGATAATACATAGCTTGTATTCATGTGGTGCTTTTATATATAAAGTAGAACAGCACTCTAGAATATAATAATGCTGATCTTTTAATAAAAGCAGGAGGGAGAGAGGTGGAAACAGACTCGTTTCAACACTAAACTATCATCAGCATTCGTTACACCTCTATTGACTGAGCCTATAAGCACAAAGCTGTACGTACATAAGGTGGTGAAAAAGATCCACAAATATAAGAGAAAGCACAAAAAAAACTCCGGGGAAGAGGCCAAGTTAGTGACATGCAATGATGGTACATGAATGCATACAGATGGAGAGAAGGAGGAGAGAGGAGCTCAGAGCATCATGGGAAGTCCCCCGGCAGTCTAGGCCTATAGCAGCATAACTAAGGGCTGATCCAAGGTGAGCCTGGTCGGCCCTAACTATAAGCTTTATCAAAAAGGAAAGTTTTAAGCCTACTCTTAAACGTAGAGAGGGTGTCTGCCCCTGAATCTGGAAGATGGTTCCACAGGAGAGGAGCCTGATAGCTGAAGGCTCTGCCTCCCATTCTACTTTTAAAGACTGTAGGAACCACCAGTAAGCCTGCATTCTGGGAGCGCAGTGTTCTAGTGGGATAATACGGTACTATGAGCTCCTCAAGATATGATGGTGCCTGACCATTAAGGGTTTTGTAAGTTAGGAGAAGGATTTTAAACTCTATTCTAGATTTTACAGGAAGCCAATGTAGTGAAGCTAAAATGGGAAAAATGTGGTCTCTTTTTCTAGTTTTTGTTAGTACACGTGCAGCTGCATTTTGGACCAACTGGAGAGTCTTTAGAGACTTGTTAGGGCAGCCTGATAGTAAGGAATTGCAATAATCCAGCCTAGAAGTAACAAATGCGTGGACTAGTTTTTCTGCATCTTTCTGGGACAGGATGTGCCTGATTTTTGTGATATTATGTAAGTGAAAAAAGGCATGACGAACATAATGTGCGATGCTAAGCTTAAAGGAAGCTAGATTTTTTTTATTGAGTGTGTTAATGCATACTGCTGTCGATGGTTACACAACTATATGTAAGAAGTTGAAAACTTACCTGCAACTTCATCACTCCTCAACTTCAGCTTCCATAGTCCATGCAACAGTTAACGGTCCAAATAGGGGTGTGCCACCACCTGACGACTGTATGTTATTTGGTCACTCATGCAGTCGACTGCCAATCAGTGAAACTGAAGTGAAGTGACAGCCTACCTGACCAATAGCAAATTAATTGGCACTGCATGCTTTTTTTCTGAGCCAGCCTTTCTCTGAGCTCACTCTCTTTGCCTGCTAATTTACTCCAGTCTGTTCGGCGGAATGCGTAGTAACACTGGGGTCCCTAAGACAAAACATAGACATATTTGAGAAGAATCATGAGATCCTAGGAGTCATAGCGGAGTTTTCTTGGAGCTGTCTCTGATCCATGTTCAGGAGACTTAAATTACACTTGTTTAAGATCATTTAGAGATCTTTTTTTTTTATCAGAGTAAGACACAGATGAGTTATATGTGGTTGTTTCTCCTTAGGTCACTATGAGAAAACAGATATATTTGAGAAGAATCATGAGATCCTAGGAGTCATAGCTGAGTTTTATTTGAGCCGTTTCTCTGATCTCATTGTCCCATGTTCAGGAGACTTAAATTAGATTTGTTTAAGATGATTTAGACATCTCTTGTTTTGATCAGAGTAAGACATGAATGAGATTCTGGGCCCTATTTTAACTAAATCTAAAGCGCACGGTCTGAAGCACATGGTGCAAGTGCATTTAGGGTGTGTCCAAATCAACTTTTGCCATTTTAACGGCAGAAAAAATGGTCGCAGCGCTAGGTGCATGGTTCAAAGAGGTTGTCCATAGTCTCTTAATAAATCATGGGTGTGTTTTCAGCATAACATGCAATAAACCAATCAGAGTGTCATCTCCCATTCCCTTTAAAAGCCAGGTACACTTGCACCTTGGTGGATTGCTATTATGATGGCGGATTTGCCAAGTAGTAAGAAAGGACACTTCTCTGCAGATGAAACTTATCTGCTTGTGCGCAAAATGAAAACACATGATCCATAACACACTAGCACACTGGCCCCTGCTGCTTCTGAACCCTCCCTTGGCCAGCCACAGACCTCAGTTTAAGATCCTGTTCATTAATTTGTTGCAAATGTATTTCCGTTTGGTTTTTGAAAAGGTTTATTTTTTTAATTACAACTTTTTACTCAGTCATGGAGTAACAGGTCAAATCAGCAGGGTTTTAATTGCTGAAAGTATGGAAACCTGATCACTGTACTCTCAAAAATGTTAAACAATATTTGTTAATTAAATCATTAATTTTAATCAATCATTGTTTTCACCTCATTTATTTCCTCATGTGTTCCTCATGTCATCATGTATTGATGCAGCAGGAAAGTTGATTGTGTCTGATTCGTTGTTGCCTGTCTGTTTAAATACCTACATGTATTGCCACGATTTGGTCAAATAATTAGAAAATTTTATTTTAGTCATTACTGCAATTAGTTAATTCTGATAAATATTATCACTAAGCATTATGAAATGTATTTTGTAAAATATGTTGATGTATACAATAATAATCTTTCACACTGTAATCCTTTTATTTGTAATCTTGTGCATGTTTGTGCACTGCTGCACGTTCATGTGTGTGTAACAAGCAGCGTGTACGCACGTTGTGCAGCTGTCTGTGTAGATGCATATTACTGTCTTGATAATGTGCCCTTAAAATAACCGTGAAACACTGCGCCATTGACTTCAGACCAGGTTTTTGTTGGTCAATAGCACAATTGCTTTCCACTGCCTCAGGATAGCAATGCACCAACAATGTGCCTGACCACACCTCATTTTAAAACCAACACCCCCGATGGGTGCAAGTGCATTTACTGTTTAAACAACATGGGAGCTGGAAGGGAAAATGAACTAAACTAGCAAAACACTTGTGTCGCGCTTGGCACCGCTTTGCACTGGGCATAAGATAGGGCCCTATATGTGGTTGTTTCTCCTGAGTTGAATTTGATAAGTAGGAAAAAAACCCTTTGGTCTCACTTTAGTCTCAAAAATATCTCATTTGTGTCTAGGAGAAATGAAAGAGACAACTATGAGATCTCTTCTTGGATTTTGCTTTCCTATGGACTGTGCTATGGACAAAGAAATGAAGTGTATGAAATATATGAAGGTAACAAGCAAAAATTAAATGTGATGTGCATAAATAATTAAATTATGTAACAGTGGAGGTTGAATGCAGTGTACAACTTACAGTCAAAGTCTGATGAAATATATGAGTGACAAGTGCAGGGATTAAACGGATGTGCAGGGATGTGAAATGTAAAGTTCAGTTTGATCCAGTTTATATGGCCATGGTAAAAAATTTGACACACACACACACACACACACACACACACAAAATATTGGAATGCTTTATTGGATGATGTGGCTCAATATTAAATGAGGAATTATTTTAATAAAGATGATTTCAGCCACAGATTTTTGGAAATATAAAATTAAAAGAGCAGTGGCAGTTTGAAATTGAATGACGCCCATCGTAGGCTTCCATTGCCTACTGCTATCAAAAATTGACAAAAATATGTATCTCTCAGAATCTAAGGAGAAATAATAATTAAAACTGTTGGCCTTACCATTAACCTATCATATTGTTGACTTATCAAGCACACTTCATGTCTTTGTGTTGAGAAATGTTAAAGATATCATTAAAAGAAAGCCTTTACATGGTGAGAAAAATAGGCTACTTGCAGGCAGCAGGTCATCCAGTCCACCCTGAGTATTGACTCTAGGCTACTGATAAAACTAACATGAAGAAACAAAAACAAGGATAAAATCTTGTGATTGAATGTTAAATAATGTAGCGGTTATAGTTAAAAAAAACAAATAACAAATGAGAAAAAACAATATGGCAGCTTCTTTGCTCCTGAGTCCTGACTGACAGAGAAAAAAACATGGTGAAGGCACAAAAATACTTCCAACTGAAATACATTAGTTTGAAAGTCTTGAAAAAATGGAAAATTCGCACACTTGTACCATCAGATCTAGTCTCATAACTTCAAGCGAACGAATCTGCTTACCCGTCTGTGTGTGTGTGTGTGTGTGTGTGTGTGTGTGTGTGTGTGTGTATAGTGCTGCTTGAAAGTTTGTAAACCCTTTAGAATTTGCTCTATTTCTGCATAAATATGACCTAAAACATGATCAGATTTCTACTCAAGTCCTAAAACTAGATAAAGAGACATCAGTTAAACAAATGAGACAAAAATTTTACACTTGTTCGTTTATTTATTGAGGAAAATGATCCAATGTTACATATTTGTGTGTGGCAAAAGTATGTGAACCCCTAAGATTATCAATTAATTTGAAGGGGAAATTAGAGTTGGGTGTTTCAATCAATGGGTTGACAATCAAGTGTGAGTCTGGGAGGCCCTGCCTTATTTAAGAAGAGAAATCTGGGTCATCACTGTCAAACTCTGAGCTTCACAACACAGGTTTGTGGAAGTGTGTTATGGCTCAAATAAAGGAGATTTCTGAGGACCTTAGAAGAAGAGTTGTTGATACTCACCAAGCTGGAAAGGGTTACAAGACCATTTCTGAAGAGTTTGGACTCCACCAGTCGGCTGTCAGGCAGATCATATACAAATTGAAGACATCCAGCACCATTGTTACCCTCGCCAGGAGTGGTCGAACAACAAAGATCACACCAAGAGCAGGTGTGTAATAGTCCAGAAGGCCACAGCGGACCCCAGGGTAATGGCTAGGAAACTAAAGGTCTCTCTTGCAGTGGCTACAGTCAATGTTAATGAGTCCATTATCAGGAGAACATTGAACATCAATGGTGTGCATGGCAGAGTTGCATGGAAAAAAGCCACTTCTCTCCAAACAGAACATTGCTGCCGTCTATAGTTCGCTCAAGACCACATGGATAAGCCAGAAGGTGATGGATGAGACCAAAATCGAACTTTTTGGCTTGAATGAGAAGCGTTTTGTTTGGCGATGAGCAAACACTGCATTCCAGCATAAGAACCTTATCCTATCTGTGAAACATGGTGGTGGTAGTATCATTGTTTGGGGCTGCTTTGCTGCCTCTGAACCAGGACAGCTTGCACTCATTGATGGAGCTATGAGTTCTGAGTTGAACCAGCAAATGCTACAGGAAAATGTTATGGTATCTGTTTGTGAACTGAAGCTCAACAGAAAGTGGGTCATACAGTAAGACGATGACATTAAACAACAAATCGTTCTACCAAAGAATGGTCAAAGCAGAAGAAAGATCATTTTTTGGAATGGATGAGTCAAACTCCTGACCTTAATCCTAAAGAAATGCTGTGGAAGGACCTGAAGCATGTAGTTCATGCAAAGAAGCCCACAACATCCCTGAGTTGAGACTGTTCTGTAAGGACAAATGGGCTAAAATTCCTCCAAGCTGATGTGCAGGGCTGATAAACAGTTACCAGAAACGTTTGGTTGAAGTTATTGCTGCAAAAGGGGGTCACACCAGTTACTGAAAGCAAGGGTTAACATACTTTTGCCTCACACAAATGTGTAAGATTGGATAATTTTCCTCAATAAATAAATGAAAAAGATGAAAAAAATTACTTTTTTTGTCTCATTTGTTTAATTGGGTTCACTGTGTCTAGATTTTGGACTTGTGTAAATATCTGATCATGTTTTAGGTCATATTTATGCAGAAATACAGAAAATTCTAGAGGGTTCACAAACTTTCAAGCAGCACTGTATATATATACACACACTTGAAATTAATTTTGAATTTTTACATCACAAACTGGGAATATTGTTAGACATTTAAGGTTAATACAGGAGTATGTTCCCTTCTTACCTTACGTGAAGAACGTCATCTTTGGGCAACATGATATCAGTCATCTCCACATCAGATAAACAGTAGTGTTCTGGCATTTTTTACTGTTGATGTTACTCACTTGTCAGGTTGGTGGTCAGTTGATACTTTTATGACTGCATTTTCTTCTACTTGAGCACTTGATATTATAAAATAAGAGTATTTCTACTTGAGTGCAGTGTTTGGGTACTCTGCCCGACCCTTGATAACATGTGAAACTTTTTTTTACTGGCTTTTATAAAAGTTTTTGATTTATTGATGACTTCCTTTTAGTGCTTTACTTTTTAAAGGTGGATTCAACAATTTAAGGCCTCCTGTCGGAAGTAATTGAGGGGAGTGTTTTTTTTACTCCCGTTAGTAACCTATAGCTTCTGACAGTGGATATTTATTCACTTTACTTACTGAATATGATGGTATCACCTTGGCTTAAATGTGTGTAATAGGGAGCAGCCCTAAATCCTTTTCACTGCTGTCTGAATCAACTTAATGTGATTTAAAGCACTTCTGGCAGATTGGCTGAATAATTTACCATCACTAATGATCTTAGTAGAATTAAACATTAAGTTGTATTATGCATGTAAATTACAGCAGTTCAAAAAGGGGTTTTTTCATTGAAAGTGGCTTTGGCTGTCATGTTGGGAAACATGGCACATTATTTCATCAGAAATATATTTTTGTGTAGAATAAATTGCTTTATGCTTGATTCATTATGACTAGAATTGCTAATTACTATTGTAAAGAATGGGTGAGTTTTGTCATGTGTACTTCTATTGTCCGGATATTTTGTGCCACTGGCAACAAAAGCACAACAGTAATCACCATCGAGACACAGGTATCATACTGGAGGTTTATTATCATCATTTAAGCTGCACTGGAAGGCAGATGAAAGTGATTACTGTGTGAATATCAGAGTGTGAGATGTGCATATATGAGTTGTGACTGTTGAGAGTTGGCATATTTGCAGAGATGATGATAATATTGGCTTAGTACCTTTGTGGTTTAGTTGATTTAATACCCTGGCTTTATTGTCACCCTCTGCCACAATGGAACATGAGGCATTTTCAGATTTTCATTTGTTTCTAATGAAGCATTACTTTACAGTGTAATTTCATGTTATTGGTTTTGAAATCTATGTATACTGAAACGGATATTGGGGAAATTCTCAGACCCTGTCTCCAATGATTTACTTTCTTCTGCCCCTACATGAGCCCCAAATATGATGTTCAGGAGATATATCCGATCACAGCCTGGACTTAATTGTCTTGCAACCATGCAATCCAAGCAACAATACATTCTGAGCTAAATGCTAACTTCAGATGCTGACATGCTCACAATGACAATATTAACATGCTGATGATTAGCAGGTAGTATTTAATATTGTTAGCATCTTAGTTAGCATGCTAACATTTGCTAATTAGCGCTAAACAGAAAGTATAGCTAAGGCTGATGGAAATGTCATTAGTTTAGCAGATATTTAGTCATAAACAAGAGTAGAACCCGACCAATATATGTATAGCCTGATAAAATTGTCCGATATTAGCCTATCACAGATATATTGGTACTGGCATATACATTGTCAAGGCAGCGTTTAATATATATTTGATCCTTTATCTTCAATTATATATCATATATATTATAAATAAATTATAAATTATTATTATTAACTATATGTATATATATATATATATATACATATAGTTCTATTTTTTAGTTGTAGTTATTTATAATTATTAAATTCCCAGTGGATGTTACTGTTTCAGTGCATTGATGTAATTTTGGACAATAAAGTTAAAGACTGTAAAATATCCTGCCTCCATTACATGCAGTATGTTTGTCACAAGTGTTTGATATTTGAGGGATCATTGCAAAAAATATTTTACCCACTAATATCGGTACAGCATCAGCCCGAAAAATCCAGTATCGGTCGGGCTCCAAACCAGGGTATTGGGCAAATTTAAATTTTGACCTGATGATGGCGCAAGAAGAAAGTCAGGAAATCATTAAAGTTACTACAATTCATCCTGAGGGAGACTTGAATATGTGACCAAATTTGTGCAATCCATCCCATAGTTGTTGAGATATTTCACTTTGAACCAAAAATGTTAAGCTGCTAGAGGCACTATGGGAAAAGTCTAGGGATCAACAAAGTCAGAAGAATTTACATGAATGTCGAATTTCAATAATGGCTATCTTGTCTCCATCAGGGCGGTGCCTAAGGCCACTTCCGTTTTCCTAATATATAAGGCACAACACTGATTAAGGCAAGATGGCCCGAAACGTTAGGTGAATAAAGCAATGTGTACTGCTGGAGAGTTGTGCAACGTTTTTTACTTTTGATGGACTTGCATTTAAGCTTACAGTGGTCTGCATCTTGCTGTATGTGCATTCCTACTGCAGACAATTTAAACATAAGTTAACCAGACAGTAAAGGTCACGTGGCCTAGGCTGCATCTCAAATTCAAGCCACATTAATAAATGCATCGGTTGTTACTCAAATACATACAGTGATCATTTGGCATAGTACAAAACTGCGACTGAGGCTGCAGTTTTGTAGCACACATTACTACCATATGTCATTTATGATGTACTCAGAATAACGCTTTTAGACAACTGACAACCCAGTTCTTCTAAATACTTTAACTGACACTTCAAACCCTTTCAGTGCTTGACCTTCAGCTTACATTTCAACTCCCTTTGAACTGCAACTCCCACACAATACTTTTCATGCAAATGATTACCATGTAGAATCAGGCCCGATAAGACCAGAAGAAAGTACACATGAGGGAAAAAATGGTAAGGTCCGAGGACAGAGTGGCTATTAGGATTACCCAGAGGTTTAAACAAATGCAGTGTGAAAAAAACACCACAGAGAGAGGGTTGTGCTGTGCCATGTCGAGAGAGCGTCCCAGGCTAATGTTCCATATTCCGTCACGTCTGTCTCCCTCCCCCGACCAGTCACATTCAGTTACCTGACTTGGTGACCTCATGATTGTATTGGAGTATGTAACACTGCACAGTTACAATGCGCTTTTCAAATAACAAAATAATAACAGGAATGACACTTACAGGTATTTGGTTGGCCATCACAGTGCTTTGTTTGATGATAGTATATTGCGTAACGGAAAAACATAAGGTAACTGCAAACGAGTGGATGCAATCATCACTAATGCTAACGTGGCTTCTCAGGGATTGAAGCTGTTATTTCTATACTAAACTAACATATGACAACATATTAGCTAAGGTTGTAAGGATTATAACTGTTGGTGGTAGTTGTTGATTTTGTTTAGATATGTTGAATTGTTTGTCAGACGATTGAGCTAAGCTAACTAACATGCTAACATCAGCTGTCACTTGTTGCCTTAGTAACGAATGGCCTAATGGAATGTAAATAGAGTGCAAAATCAAGCTGCATTGTAAATATAGCTAAGATACATTGTATTTAGCACAGAGTGTGTGATTTTAATAGTAATTTATCGTAATCTTTGGGTTCAAGTATTGTTTTCTATAAAATATTCTAGTCATAAGAACTGTAGATCAATGAATGAGTTTTAAAACCTTTTGATATATTAGAATATATTACAATAGTAATTTCTAATACTTTGTTATAAGCCTATTTTATGTTTATTGGAATTCTGATAGTTTATTGATTTTAAATGGAATTGTTTAGAGAATGTATCATTATTTTGGGATACTGTGATTTTTTTATAATACTGTGATTGTTACCATATATTGTATATTGTTCTAAGCCAGATGAGTTGGCAGTTATACCTAGAGTAAGGCTACTGAAGACCAGCAAAAATCACCATTTGTTTTCATTTATTCTTTCAGAATAAAACCATCCCTCTTTTTAAAAAAAAAAAAAAAAAAAGTTCATCCTGAGTCCAGTGTGATTCGTGGGTGCAACACATATACAGTATACTTATAAGAATATAAGGCAGGTGATATCCGTTTTTCTTACTGTCAGAATATCTCCTGTGTTTATGACTTAAGAACAGGTGGGGAAAAAAAGGCTAGCTAGTGGGCTGACGGCTAACGGCTAACAGATGCTAGCACGCTAGCTAGCAGGATAACATATTGTTCACTGCTAAAAGCTACAACCTAGGTTAAGTCAACTGCATAGCTTATGTTAGTTTACTGTAACGTTAGTCATGGTAACAGGGACACCTCACCCTTTATGAATGGGATGTTTTACAAATAAAGATTAAAAAAATAAACTTATGATTGGGACATTTGGACACTTGCAAAGGGAATAGGATAACTTTGTACATTTAATTATAGCTATACACAACAGAATAAACACTCTGGATACATTTCGATTTTGGCAATTTAGTTTAATATGGTTATTCATATGACATAGAGTTGGATACTGTCTATTGAATATTGCAATTATGGTGCGATGCTTATTCTTAATCTGTCCTTCAGTTGACAGTTGAACCATTGGTACTTAGACAATTGGTTCTCAAACCTTTTCATGTCAAGGACCCCCAAATTGATATACAACAAGCCTTGGACCCCCATTTGATAAGATTTTTATCCTGGCGACCCCTATCTGAGGAGATAGTTATTAGATATGATTTAGTAGAGAATTCCATAACTGTCTGTACTGTCTGGAGAGAGTGAAACCTCTGATCAGAATAGTCATTTTTATACATTGTGCTTACTTCTAATGAATAGAATATTAGTAAAATTAAACTACTCCCCATTTTTATGGGGACCCCTTATAAAAACCCCAATTTGAGAATCAATGATCTAAATCACCCTTGAGGCCAATTAGCTCATTTTTGTTTGTTTAATATTCCAGAGGGAAGTCCAACATTTGACTTGTGGGTCCAGTAATTCCATCCTAGAGGTGTAATCCACATCGAGAAAGGAGGAGGCCATGTAAGGTTTATAAGCTTTCTTTATTTATTTAATGAATAAAATACTTAACAACAACTATGACTGAATGATGCTGTCTTGTTCCACAGAGGGTAGAATGAGACCTACACACTGTTGGGGAGAAATTCAAACCTGATCAGCTGTGTGTAGGTAAGGTGTTATAAAATATGACCCAAGCTATCCAAACATAGTGGAGCAGTGAGCTAAACTTGATTTTATTGGCAGATGAAAGTTCTCAGAGAGAAAATAAAATAAATACAGAACGCAAAACTCAAGGGTGCAAGCACACCTGAAGGTTCCATTGGTGGCCAAGTACCTGAACCTGATCAGATGAGGACATGACAAGTTTCCACCTTTTCAGTATTGTGTCAGAGTTGTAACTATACTTTTGGAAGACATAATCACTGTATGATCAATAAATAAACATTTATAATAAAACATAATTTGGCAGTTGTCATTAGAATATACATGATTATATATATTTAGAATCTAAACTTTAGTTATTGAAGTTCATGTGTCTATAAGGAGCAAGTGTTTGCCAAAGAAATGTAAAAGAAATTGCCACAAACTGTTGCAAACAATAATAAACCCCAGGTGCCACACTTTTTACCACACATTGTTACAACTGTTTGCCAGAATGCCACCAGAACTTTACTACAAAACTACTTTGCATGTGTAAGTAGGAGTTTGCTGCAACAACACCAGAGGCTTGTCATAACTGTTTGCCAGAAGGCCTATACTTTTGTAAATGGTGCTTTCTTAGATGTGTGTACTGCAAATGAAACGCAAATAGGTTTCTGATGATGAATGTTTTAAAAATCTTCTTATGACAAACAATTTGACCATGAGCCTTAGGTTCAGCAACAGACATTTCAGATAAGATGAACTCTTGTATACTGCAGACATCCCTGTGTTAAGTCATGGGGTGTTAGGATTGTGAAGCACCAACCACCTACAGTGTTTTCAAAATCATACGCACTCTTTAAGGGGCAGTTCAACCAAAATTAAAAGCAATATTTTGTCCCCCATCCCCGGAGCACTATCTATCCATGTAGATTGTTTGTGATTTGCCTCATTTTGGAGATATCTCCTGTCTAATACAATGTACCTGAATGCCGCTCAGTTTGTGGTACTCAAAGCACCAAAGAAATACATTTGAAAAACTCAAAAGCAATGTCTTGATTGATAGGGACTATTTTCTACTGAAGCACTACCCCATTCATTGTCATAGGGGGTGTATTTCGGTAGAAAATAGTCCCTATATGAAACTGCTAACAACAAGGTCTGTGTATTATCTTGAGTAAACGCATCATGATTTCTGTAAAGAGACATTGCTTTTGAGTTTTTCAAATGAATTTTTTTGGTGCTTTGAGCACCACAAACCAAATGTCATTCAGCTCCATTGTATTGGAGGGATGAGAAATACCTCTTTGGCAAATATCTACAAAACAAGGTGAATCACACCAAAATAATCTGGATGGATATATAGCAATCTGGCTATGGCAGAAATATATATTTTTTGAATTTTGGGTGAACTGCTCCTTTAAGGTAAAATGAAAAGGCCTGAAAGATGGATCAAGTAATGGACAATGATTTATGCTCAAATGATTGGTAAAGTGGTAATATAAAGTATATGTGCTTCATATTTTACTTGCCATGGGTGCCATTAATTCTGGAGCAATAAACAGATCATCTATTTTGGCTATCTTAATCTTCTCTAAAATAAACTATGAGGATGCATGGTAACCACAATACCTTGTGGCAAAAAGCCACTGAGTGGTGCATATGTAAAAGCTGAACTGAGTGGAAACATTTTTCTATCGCAGAAATGTCTTGTAACAAAATATACTGAGATACTGATGATAAGGGTCTTTTAAGTCTTCAGCTTACTGCCTGGCTGGCATTACATAATATAGAACTGACTTGTCACTAAACAGACTTTGGTTTAATTATGTAATATCTTGTCTACAAGAGATTGCATACAGTGAAATTAGTCAGGTTGTGTAATTGTCTGATTATGTCCTCCAAAACTATAGGTACAATTCTGACACAATACTGAAAAGCTGGAAACGTGTCATGTCCTCATCTGATCAGGCTCAGGTACTTGGCCAGCAATGGAACCTTCAGGGGTGCTTGGACCATTGAGTTGTGCATACTGTATTTTTCCTATAGATTTTATCAAGAGAAAGAATGATTCATTCAAATGAAATGACTCTACTTCAATCTGCAATAATCTTATATCATATATCATGGCAAATAAAGAGAAGGGGAAAATCCACCACTGAAAGTGAGAAGAATAATTATAGTTTATAGAGACAGTGAGCTGAAATTGGGTCATTTTAATGCACTCACACATTGTACAATCATAACTAATCAGAGTAGCACTGGTGCACTTGTGCCCTCTTGTGGCCAAAATGAGTATTACAACAACAAACAGTTAAAAAATCCTGACAAAAAATATTATAATATTTTTTCACCTGCTATTTTCACAGATGAAAAAAAAACTTGGAAAAATTATCCTTGCAAAAAAAATTTTCACCTGTTTCACAGATGAAAAAAAAAATATTATGGAACTTAGAAAAAGTATCCTGGCAAAACCTTTTTTTCACCTGTTCTTAAGTCACAAACAGAGGAGAGAAAGAATTTAGATCAGACTTAGAAATTGCATCTCCAGAAATATTTTTTTCCTCACTTTTCTCTCATGGCTTCTGTATAAAACAGCTGGTTACTGAATAGTAGATTTGTTAGGGACTATTTTCAACAGCAGATTAATCCACATTTGGTGCTCTAGTTATTGAAAATGAATCAAAATAAACTACAGTGTGTGTGTTCATGGTAATGAAGGAACATGTCACCCAGTGCAACAGTGTGACTCAATAATATCTGTTTAATCATTTTTGGACAACAATGGAGCTCTATGTCACGGAGGAATAACATATACACACACAATACGTATTAGGATACATTCATTGTTGGTTTGAGTATGCAAATTTGTTAACAATGAGCAAAATATAGAATATTACCAGCCTTATGCTTTATCTATAACTAATCAAGCATATATATAAAATCTCTGTGTGTTCTTACCAATCATAGAAACATTGTGATGCCATTCCTAAAAGCAGCATGTGGATTAGAAAATTGTAAAATCAAACTTAGCAGAGAAAGTTAAAGCAACTATGCCTGAACACCATGTCACACTAACTGAAATACAGCAATTGAAGTCTATTTTTTTAAATGCCCACTAAAAGGGAAGAGCAGGTCACTGAGATACCTATACACAGGTTCGTTCTATAAGAGGAAACTGAGCAGATGGGTTAAAGGGACACACAGGCACACCTTCTGTTGTACTGATGCATTATTCAGCAGCTCCCAGGGACATAAATATACATCCTAAAGCACTTCGAGTATTTTTTCTTTTGGAGTGTGTTAAAGTTCAGTCACTCATCATTAAAAGCGAGTAGTCTGACCTTTTGGGAACTACACTTTTCAGCTGAGATCATTCCAAATATAACTGAAACGAACCTCACAATGGTTTGAACTGATATACTAAACCATAATATTTCCACTGCATAGAGGATATTGTCTAAATGTCACCTGTAAATATAAAGTTACCACATGGAGTTTCTGACCACTTCTGGCACTATGGAGCAATGTTTTTAGGCAGATGTTTCATTTGGAAGGACATTCATTCAACACATTTGTTGAATACACACGAAGTCCCTATCTTACACCTGGCACAAAGGGCGCCAAGCACAATGCAAGTGTCTTTGCTAGGTTAAGACCGACACAGTTGTCATTTTCCCATCCAGTGCCCACGTTGTTTAAATAGCAAATGTACTTGCATCCATCTGAGTGTCCATGGGCATATTGGTCTTAAAATGAGTTGTGGTCAGGCGCATTGTTGGTGTATTGCTATCTTTAGGCAGCAGGGAGCGGTTGCCCTATTGACCAACAAAAACCTGGTCTGAAGTCAATGGCACAGTGTTTCATTGTTATTTTAAGGGCGCATTATCAAGACAGTAATGTGCACCTACATAGGCAGGTGCTGCCAGCAGCAGGATCAGCATCCTGATCAAGTCCTGACAACTATGTATGATGATTTTTATATGATTAATATTAATTAATTAAAATTAATTAATTATTTAATTTTTGAACAATATTTAACAAATAATTTTTAACATTTTTGAGAGTACAGTGATCAGGTTTCCATACTTTCAGCAATTAAAACCCTGCTAATGTTACTCCATGACTGAACAAAACGATTTCAAAGAGAACCAAAGTTGTAATTAAAGCTATAAAGCTGTAAATAAAACTTTTCAAAAAACAAATGAAAATAAATTTGCAACAAATTAATGAACAGGTTGTTAAACTGGTGATGTGGGGCTGGCCACAGGAAGGTTAAGGAGCAGCAGGGGCCAGTGTGCTTGTTATGGACTGTGCGCTTTCACTTTGAAACTGTACGCACAAGCCAATCCGTTTCCTTTGCAGAAAAGTGTTCCTTCTTACTACTTGGCAAATGCACCATTATGACAGCAATCCCGCAAGGTGGAAGCGCACCTTCCTTTTAAAGGGAATGGGAGATGACACTCTGATTGGTTTATTGCATGTTACACTCAAAACACACCCATGATTAATTAAGAGACTAAGGACAACCCCTTTGAACCATGGACCTGGCACTGCGACTACTTTTTCTGCTAGTAAACAAACCAAAAGTGGATTTGGACACACCCTAATTGCACTTGCGCCATGCGCTTCAGACCGTGTGCCTAGATCATAAAATAGTGTGTTTTAGTGAGAATTATTGTCTTTAAATATAACTCCACAAGGTACCATTAACTAATCCAGCGTAAAGAATTTCAGGAATAACAAAATTTCAGTGCATTTATACTATAGAAACACATTTTCTGTCCTGGAAGGTTTCTGGGGAATACAAAATGGAAAGTAAAGAAAAACTGATTGATTTCACTCATGTTTTAAAATGTAATTTAATTTTAAAAAATACATGTACAAAACTCAGCTGAAATGCTGTCAAAGCAGAATTTGAAAGATTTATTTTTAGACCCCCCAACCCCTCCTCTGTAGTTGAGTCAGATTCAGGTTCAGTTTCATGGTGCTGTGTCATAGAGCTCACTTTCTACTGGGCTAGACATTAGCCCCTCTTCACTTGTCACCCTGCTGCTATACAGTCTGTACATCTTTCAGCTACAATACCATGTAGTACTTTATTATAGGCAACTCTATCAATGGTCATTTTCATTTCAGTATTACTTAAATATGTTTTACTGGCATTTTTGCCTCCATCAGATACTTGAACAATACAGTGACAGGTTGCGCAAGAAGTTAGAGAAAGAGGGATGACATGCCACAAAGTTCCAAGTCAAACCGGGGACACTCCTGTTACCTATTGGATGTATTTGCTGCTCTCTGTAGCTGTCTGTCCTCTATGTTTAAACACAAGAGTGTGCATGGGAAACCACATGAAGATTGAAACAGGGATTTTGCTTATTGTAGGATAATTATTACAAACATAATACAGGTAATGTACACATTTCTGAACATAAAGACTATACTAGAGCCTAAAAAATTCCAAAACACCCAGAATCCTTATATTTGGACAGCAGAGAGTCAGTATGAGTCCAGCCAGTACAGCTACAATGACTGTTAACTGATTTCTTCCATAAATGTAGACATTTCATACAGAAATTTAATCACGATTTAGTTCGATGGCTACACGTCGTAAAGTTTATAAATAGTCTCTCAGCAATGAAAAACAGAAATAATATCTGAGATACTAATGGCTACAGGCAGTAGAATAGTTATTTGGCCTAACATTATTTATTTAATACATTTTTACTCAATCAGCAAAATTTATTAATGTTTTCTTTAAACATTTACATTAAGAAGGATTTTAGATTTGGTCGAACGCAAACACAGTGAGGCTACTTAGAAACTGCACTTCCAGTGCGGTAATCTGGGCCTTTATTTTGAAGGCAACTCTGACTTTAGTTGGTAACGATTCACAATAAGAATACATTAATTAACATTAGTTAATGCAGTAATAAGCATTAATTAACAGTTAACTAATGTGTATAGTAATCATTTACTAATGGTGTTCATGTTAACTAAGGTATTAATTTATACATTATTTAATAGTTTATAAAGATGCTATTAACATTAGTTAACATAGTAATAAGCATTAACTAACAGTTAATACAATAATAAGCATTAAGTAACTGTTAACAAACAATACTCATGTTCTAAGGATGGTAAATGAGTCAATTTCAGGATTTACAATTAAACAATAAATTTAACTGATTTTCAAATGTTAATCATATTTAGGCTAGTAGTTTGAAAACATTGTAAGAACATGTTTTAAAACCATTCAGTTCATTGTGGAGTAACATTAAAACATACACTTGATTGTGAGGAGACATCAGTCATAACATCTTGAAGCTTATTATCTCATCTTAAACTAAAACTTATCTGAAAAGTAAAGATTAGAAAAATATTGCTTATGTTAGGATAGAATATGGGCCTGTCCAGAATGAATTGACCTATTTAATATCAGTGATATTTAAATAAGGGTATTAATTATCTAATTTATTGAGCTGATTCATGAGGTGAGGTTAAAATTAGGGAGGAAAATGGTTCAAAAGTCAAAAGGGACAAAATCCCCATTGAAACACAATCAAGTAGGCTTAATGGGAGCAGGTGGGCTTAAGGGGAACATCAGTGAATTTATGGTTAAAAGACAGAATATTTTATTCTATGCACATGACATTAAAAAAACAACTATATGAAATAAATCTATACATGGTGTGCTAACATAACATGAAGAGTATTAATTGATCATGTAGAGAAATAATTAGCTATACTCATTTATGTCCACCCCAGTCTGATTTTTTTGGTAGCGTCCCCTTTAAGCCCACCAGATAAAAATGTTAATTAAAAAATAAATAAAGATAAACATACACATTAATTATCTATTTAACAGTATAATAATATAAACTGCATACAAAAATGGAAACTATACATACTTATCATGGTCTGTGGTCTGTTTGCTGGCACGCTAAAACTCATATTTTGATTTCAAAAGAAACAGTGTTTTCGATTCAAGTAATATTCAAACATATGTCTTATTCAAATCACTCATCTCTTAAATTTTGATAACAATTGAGTATTTACCAAAAACAGGAATAGTAATATGCAAAAAATGTTATTTTCTGAGGGTACCAAAATCACCAAAGTTTTCTTGCAACTTCTTTTGGGATCAGCAGGCACATGTCACACATATGCTTCGATAACTCAATATCGACAAATCTGATTGACTTTCAATAAAAAAGTGTCATTTATGTAACAAGCAGAAGAAATATCATTGGAAGAAATATCAAACAGCAAAAAATTATGTGTTTTTTTTTAAATTTGACTCAGAAGTTGCAAGTGGGCTTATATGGTACGTGGGCTTAATAGGGACGTTTACCCCATGTCAAGTTCACAGCTAAGCCATTTCATTAAAGAGGACCGATTATTGCTCATTTCAGCTCTAAATTTTTGTTTTTGGACTCCACTAGAGTAGCTTAGCATGATTCTAAGTTCAGAAAATGTATCTTATACTGGCCCTTTATGCAGCCCCTCAATATACAGTTTCTCTTACACTCCGTTATATATATTTATATATATATACACATATAAATATATATATTTGTTTAGAAAATTTAACAATTTTAGCATTCTTTGAAAGGAATAATGAAGAAGTGATTTAACAGTTTCACTTCTCTATGAAAATAATGACAAAAACATTTTTCTCACAGACATGCCATTTGAATATTATTTTGAAAACTAAATTTTCAGCTAAAATGAGGCAAATAAAAAGAGGCAAAAACATGTTTTTGAGTGGGGATTTCTAAAAATGGGGACCATAGATTTTACCATGTATGTTCTGCAAAATTACAAAGTAAGACATTACAATTTACAGAGTGCATAAACTGAAACTGTGCTGTAAAAGAAAGCAGTGTTTATTCCCATGGTATTACAAAGTTCTTACCACATCCTTTCATCAAAATGGATGGTTTCCTTTTCCATGCAAGATAGACAAACTTGTACCATATGTTCCATAGTGTTACCAACTAAAACATGATATTTTATTTAATAAGTACGCTGAAACAAGAGAACTGTCAAAGAAAGTAATGCTTAATGACATGGTAGTTACATTGTACTAAAAAAAGTGTGCTTGTAATGTAAGGATCATAAAATAAACATGATAATACAATGTAACAGTATGTACTAACACAAAGTTTTGTGTTAAATTGTTGTTGTTACTGTGTAAAATATCACTATTATACTCTTAAGAGAAACTGGGTTCAAAGAGACAACTTACTGTTTACCTGGGCTCAGAGGAGTAAATATGAAAAGATCAAGTGGTTAACGAAACAGTTGGATCATTTACTACAGTGCATTCAACATGTCTCTTACAGTTTACAAAAACTGAAAAATCCTGACAATGAAAAGAACTCTTGTACCCTAAGATAAAATTAAAATAAAATTAAAGCTGCAAGCTTAATTTACACCACCTCACTTGGCGAAATAATTCCCTCCCATGGTTTCTCATACAATTGCAATACTGATGATACTCAGCTCTTTCTGTCGTTCCCGCCAGAAGACCACACAGTCTCAGGTCAGATCATCCCAACCAGGCTGCTTAAGGAAGTTTTACCTTTCTTAAGTTTAACCTTATCTTAAGAAGCCTACTCTTGATTTATGTGTTTTAGCCAACTATGGACCTATATCTAATCTTCCATTTCTCTCTAAGATCCTTGAGAAAGCAGTCGCCAATCAGTTGTGTGACTCTCTACATAACAATAGTTTATTTGAGGATTTTCAGTCAGGATTTAGAGTGCATCATAACACAGAGACAGCACTAATGACAGTTACAAACAATCTTCTTACTGCATCAGACAAAGGACTTCTCTTTGTACTTGTCTTGTTAGATCTTAGTGCTGCATTTGACACCACTGACCCCTATGTTAAAATGCCCAACTTTACAGCAGAAATAAACATTTTTACAGCATGGTACAAAAAACAATTTTTTTCTCTATAGCCAATTTCCCCGTTCATGACAAACTATATGGGGGGTGAATTTTTATACAACTCACTCGTTTTCATTTTAATAAGGCTTAAAGTTATGCATAATTAAGGGAATGGCTACTTTTAGTGACAGGTGGGTCTTGTCACAGGCAAGTTGCTACCACGGTGATAGTGTTGGTTAGGTAACATAACCATGGCGTAACCCCAGATTCACAGAGTAGCCGGAGCTGTCACTATTTCAGTGTGTTTTCAGTTCACAAAAGTTGTTTAAAACATTTTGGTGACCTACAAAAGACTTGTTCAGTGTTTGGTTGTACTAATAGACCCTCTAAGGAATCGGGTGTTCAGTTTTTTCCGGTAAATACATTTTGTTTTAAGTGTTTTTTGCTAACAAATACTGGCATTAGCATAAGCATTATCACAGTTAACCATAGACTGTAAATGCACCATGCTAACTTAGCTAGCAGTTAGCGTTAGGGTCAGCTCCACCATCTCGTCCAAATACGGTCACATCTGGCTCCAAAAATCCAAGATGACTATGGTCAAAATCAGTGGCGGCTTGTGACTCAAAAAATTGGGGAGGACAGGAGGAAAACCAACATGGCATCTTACAACAAACTGCATCATACTTTATCATTGTCTCTACCTGATGAAATCGAAGGGGTGGGGGGCAAGTTTATATGCAAATAAAACAATTTGCTATCAGAAACAAAAACCCTAGAGTGGTGAAAAGGATGCTTCTTTAAAGACATTTAGCATATACATATTGTTTCTAAACAAAGAAGTGCTTGTTTTAGCTGTAGCGTGGTTCAGAATGTGTCATTTTACCAACAAAGTGAAATTCAGATTTATAGTATTATTCTATTGTGATAACAGATTTATGTTCTCATCAGAAACAGACAATATATCACATGATTTACAAGTGTTTCCTATGTATTTTCTTAGTGTACAGAAATATATGAAGTACCACAAAGTTTATAATGTGATACAGGCACAGATCAGTGCTGAACACTAAAGAGATTGAACACTAAAAACATTCACAGATCTAAAAGTGTAGGTTCATCAGAAAGTATTAATGCATTTATTAAATACCTGACTTACACACTCTTATCTACATGCATGACATACAAAATATAGTCAACAAAGCTAACATGTTATCACTTGTTATTCTAGTTGAGTTTATTACTCAATATACGACTCAGCTTAAAAACGCACTGAAGAAATTGTCACAAGCCAGCAGCCAGACCTCCTGCACACTCATTAACAAATCACAAAACATCAACAGGTGACTGAACAACCACTCAATTAAAAACGGGATCAACATCAAATGAATGAGTGAGTCTAGACAGCTCACTGTAACTTCAACAAGGTAGGTAGCAAACTACCTACAACACATTATATCATCTCTGCTGCATTCGTGTTAAGAATGCACCACAGAGACATTTAACCATCAGAGATAAAATTAGTGACCAAAGAGACAGAGAGAGAGAAGCTGTATCTGACTCACGTTATCTGATGTCTTCTTCTTTCTATCATGGAGATGAAATATTCATGTCATAACGTCCATTTGTTGCTGTTGGTCATCTTGTTTGTTAGTTAACAAAACTTTGTGGGTGCTTGTTAACCAGTCAGATATGATGCAATAATGACAAACAAGCTCTCCTGGTTGTTTCTCTGGTTGGTTCTCTCTCCAGCCTCCCCGGCAGCGTCCTGCTGCTGCTGCGCTGCACAGTTCAAATCCATTCTCCAGTTAGTTTAACAACAGTCCTTAACAGTCCTTCCATGGATGTATGAGTTCTTCAGGCTGCTACAACAAGCTAACTGTTGCATTGGCGAACACAAGGAGCTATCTGCTACTACTACTGCTCATTATCTACTGCTGCTACTCTGTCTACAGTGGAGAGAATTGAAGATGAAATCTGGAAACTATCATTGGACCAACGCAATGTCAATATTGCATTCTGGTTGTTGATTGGTAAGGGAGGACATCCTCCCTTGGAGCGTCATTTTACGTGTCTTTGCCGATCATAGATTAGCATTAAAAAAAATGAAGTACATGAAATTGATGTAAGAGATCCTGCTCCAAGGAGGACAGCAGGCGCCTGTCCTCCTCTACCCCCGACTCCCCCCACTTTCCCCCACTGCCCCCCACCACTTCACACACACTGCTCTGTCTCCTCCTGCCCTGTAGGTGTCGCTGTTGAGGCATTTTAACCAGATTTTCAATCATGGATTTTTTCGAAAGAAGAGAGAAAAAATATTTTACAAATAATACTGAGATTTGATAATGCTTTATTTCAACCAAATATTCTTTTTTATATTTTGATCTCCCTCTTGCTTCTCAAAAAATAGAGGAGGATCAACCTCCTCTGCCTCTATGGACCAGCCTCCACTGGTCAAAATGCAAACCAAACAGGAGTCCACAAACCAATGGGTGATGTCATGGTAGCTATGTCCATTATTTGTTACAGTTTATAGTTTTAATGCTGTTCATCGTTTGTGATGTGAGAACATCAGAGAAATAAAAAGCTAGTGTCTTGGTATTAGTTCAGTTATAAAATGCAAGCACAGCACGGAGCGTCTCGATCACACTGGACATTAGAGGAGGAGATGGCAGAGACATTGGTATGTGTCTGTTTAAACAGTTTGTCTGACTTCGCTACATTTAACACTGGAGCTGAGAGCGTCAGAGCTCAGAGCAGAAAACACAGTCACTATGCGTCCTGCTGCTGTCCTCCACTTCCATCATTTTGCGCAGATTCATTTTGAAAGAGCAGCAGCCAATGGGAAACTCCAACACTCAGCTGGCTGACCAGCAGTTTAACTTCATCACTCAATCAGTGACAGACAGACATTCAGGGTTGTAGGGCTGGTCTGTGGCTGGTCCAGCCAAAAACACAATCCAACGCCTGTGTTTTTATATTTATCAACTAGAGTTTTTAGCTCTGCAGTTTCACACGCTTACGCTGGGATCCCACCGAGCATGTGAGCGCTGCGTTCTGGCTTCATCGCGGTTTTGCTCCATCCTCTGCACGGCACCCTATCCCACCGGGAGCACGTCAGAAACAGAGTGTCTTGACTGCGGGGAAGCCAACCGCCTTTTAAATTCAGTTGCACTCCTACTACAGTAATTACAGCAGCCTAGTCAAAGCTGATAAAGTGCCTTAAGGCTACCGTAATTACTGCAGTAGCAGGGCAACTAAACTGCCCAATATTGTTAACTTGCTCAGCTTTCATTGGTTTGGTCATTTTCCTTGATTTTTGTGCTTCTACTATGGTTAAGTAGGCTACGTAGTTCAATGGTTTCTTTATTTGTCTGTTTTAATTGCGTTTATTGTTGATATACAATTGGGAGTCTGCACAGGGTGTTTTATTTTGAAAATTGACCGAATGCTCAATGCTGTTTCTGTGTCTGACTTCCTGCCCAGCTCGATCTGCTCTGTGCTGCTTGACGTGGCCTCCATCAAAAATAGACAAGCCTATCTTTAGCACAGCGGAGCAGAGAGCCGCTTCTGAAACATGTCGCGGTGTGCCCGGTGGGATCACAAGCATTGACTAGAGTGGCCGCGATCAGCTCCGGCGGCCGCGTCAGAGCCGGAACGCAGCGCACACTCGCCTGGTGGGATTTAGGCATTACCTTTCTCTCTCGATCAATGGAATCTGGCGCTAACAGGGACGCACTCTCTCACTGGGTGAGCTAACAGGATGCACTGAGCGTGAAAACAGCCTGACTCGTGAGTTAAGCCATTAGTGCCCATATACTTTGACAATTTTAGGTTATTGTCCAATTTGTGCCTAGTTTATAAAATGTTAAATGGTTTGGCCCCTCCTCCACTATGTGACTTTGTGTACACTCGCTCAGTAAGTTCTATTAGATCCTCCAGAATATCATCTATACAAGATTGTACCATACCATTTTGTTGCACTGCATTTGAGCAGTCAGCTTTCTCTGTGAAAGCCACAACTCAGTGGAATGCCCTACCTGATGATATGAAGAACTGTAGTTCAATCAATACATTCAAGGCCAAACTAAAAAATCTACTTAAGACCAATCAGCTGTGTGAGCACTGAGTCTAATTTACATTATTAATTTCTAATTGACATTGCGGATGTATGTGATGTGCTGTTGTGTATAGCTTTGTATTTTGTATTTTGTATGGTGTGTTCTGTGTTTTTTTTTCTTTTCTTTGCTTTGTACTGTTTGTTATTGTGCTGTTGTATGTTTTGATTGTGGGGGACTACGGATGCAAATTAGCTTCCAGCTAACTCTGGTGCAGTGCATCTTTAATGTTTAAAACTGCACTGTCCGAATCAATAAATCAAATCAAATCAATACTTTTATGTGGGTTACACCACTATAAACACGGAACCTTTCAAAATACCTTTTAAATATGAATTTAACTACACTGCCCTACAAAGGCAAAGTGCAGAACATATACTATACTTTGCTGCTACTTTACTCACTTTTAACTATTAAGTTGTATATTGCTTGACTTTATAATTTTTTTCATTTGAGCTTCCCATGTGTATTTTCTATTCTTTTTCTTAACCACCATTCATTTCATATTTGGTTTTACCTGTACTATTTCTGTCCTTGTGCTGTTAGAATACAAAAATTTGCCCTTAAGGTGGGGGTCAATAAGAGGCTTATCTTCAAATGCACTAACTTAGCTGTGTGCTCCTCATGCTATAATCAAACTGAATTATTAAGTGCTTCTTTAAAAAAAAAAAAACCCACAAACTGACAAAATGGTCAAACGTTCTGTTGCCCTTTATTCAGCAAACACAGCATATCACAACAATAATAGTGCTCTACTACTAGTATTCAACGTCATTAGTTGTCCATTCAGCATTACCCTTGGCTATCTGTAATTTATTAACAAAACTTCCATGTCTTCAATGTTGTAAAATACAAACTTGAATGTCTCCAAGATTGATTCCCTCTCATGTTCGTCCAGGCCCTCACTTGTTTCCTCAACCCAAAGCTTTTTGTACATCTGTGCAGCCTCTGCCAGTTCTTCCCCCATCTTCAGTGCATCTGGCAACTCCACAACACATGCTGGTTTGCTTTAACCCATTCTGCTGCCTTTTTGCAGTCATGTACAATCCTGGGCTCCACTCTGTCCTATAGAATAGAGAGAGAGAAAAAAGGTTGTCTTCCTATAGCATACTTGCTGCACCAACAGAATCATATCCTCTATTCACATAAAATATAATATATTGCATTCCTTCTTTTAATCAGAAAAACTAGTCCATGCCTTTGTTACTTCTAGGCTGGATTATTGCAATTCCTTATTATCAGGCTGCCCTAACAAGTCTCTAAAGACTCTCCAGCTGGTCCAAAATGCAGCTGCACGTGTACTGACAAAAACTAGAAAGAAAATCATAAAGAAATCATATTCATCCCATGCACTGACTTCCTATAAAATCCAGAATAGAATTTAAAATTATTCTCCTCACCTATGAAGCCCTTAATGGTCAGGCATCATCATATCTTAAAGAGCTCATAGTACCCTATTATCCCACTAGAACACAGCGCTCCCAGAATGCAGGCTTACTTGTTCCTAGAATCTTTAAAAATAGAATGGGAACCAGAACCTTCAGTTATCAGGCTCCTCTCTTGTGGAACCATCTTCCAGATTCGGTCCAGGAGGCAGACACCCTCTCTACGTTTAAGAGTAGACTTAAAACTTTCCTTTTTGATAAAGCTTAAATTTAAGGCCAGCCAGGCTTGCCTTGGACAAGCTCCTATTATATTGCTATAAGCCTAGACTGCCGTGGGAACTTCCCATGATGCACTGAGCTCCTCTTTCTTCCTCCCCCTCTCCATCTGTACGCATTCATGTACCATTAATGCATGTTACTAACTTGGTTTCTTCCCCAAGTTTGTGTGCTTTCTCATCTCTCAGGTTCCTTTGGATCAGGGTCATCAACCCCCAAGTTATAGAGGGCAGGCTTCCATGGCTGCGGGGATGCTGTGCTGACATGGTCATTGTGCCTCTCAGTTTCTCTCTTCCCTATCCCCCTCCTTCCTTCTTTCTCTTGCAACACAACCAGTCAAGGCAGATGGCCGCCCACCTAGAGCTTGGTTCTGCTTGAGGTTTCTTCCTGTTAAAGGGGGGCTTTTCTTTGCCATTGTCGCCAAGTGCTTGCTCATGGGGAATACGGTCTAGATCTGCTCTATGTGAAAAGTGCCCGGAGATAACTTCTGTTATGATTTGGCGCTAAATTTTTATAAATAAAAATTGAAAATTGAATTTAAAAAAAGTAAAATGACATATACTTTACAAGTAGCTTTTTGTCAGAATACCCAATAGAAAGGGCATCCCTCTTGAGTAATAGAACTGCACAAAACTGGGAAACAAGCTGTCCGCTTCCATTCAGCTGCTTCTTTCACCTGCCAGTGAGGTGCTGCACTGTGAGGTGTAGCTCCTCAATAACAAGGAGAAATTTAGCGACTTTTTAGCTGGAAAAAATATCACTAAAGGTGTCATAAAAGTTGTCATATCTAACAAGAAAATCACTCAGTTGGCAAAATTGGGCTTACAGTGTGACACTCTTCAGTCACTAACACACCAAAGTTGACAGCATGTCTCCTAGCAACACCGGCTCTTAATTGTCATTCAGCTGCTGCCATGGGAAATGCTCACTCAGAGGATCAAAGCTTAGATGCAATAATATGTCCGAAACATTTTTATCCTCTTTGAATTCATACAGAATTCATACAAATCTGTATGAGTTAAAATTTCAGTTCAGCTTTAAATCCAAGGACTAACTGACTGAGTCTGGTTTAAATTAGGGGTAAACAATGCTAAATGTAAATGTTAATCCATGTTGGAGGGCAGTGGCTTTTATTAAGTATGAAGCTTGCAACATGCATATCAGAAACCTGTTATGTCTGGGGAAATGGCCTCAGCAACATGTTGAGGCATTCTTGATTAATGATCAACGAGAAGTTCAGTGCTTTAAAAAGCAATTATATGGTTGTCAGCAGCTAAAATGGATGATTGACTTTTTCTTTTTCTGTCTTCCTTGTCTAGCTATAAACGACTGAGAAAGGTAGAGGTTGAGTAGCATGTTAGCTTTCATATAGTAGTCTTTTAGCTGTTGTAGTTACTTTCAAATAACCTTTTCAAGTATAGAAATTCCATTAAAATTCTTTTTTTTTTCTAAAAGCATATGGGCTTTTCTTTGTCCTGTGTTCTCAAGCCAACACCTTGTGCCCTGCACCCTGAAACAAACGAATAAATGACAAAATGAGGAGAGAAAAAACACAAGCGAGAAGGAGGAAAATTCCATCTGTCTGAATCCTAATGAGGCTTTACAAGCTGCATCTGTGTCTTTCACAACTCTAGATGTGAAACCAAGAGTTCCACCCCAAATCACTGAGAAGACGTCAAAGGGAATTGTTTTTATTTCAACTGCGGCCAGGGAGGGATGGAGGGGAAAAAACAAGCAGAGCTGTGTCTGACTCCACCTGTACACCAGGCATTGGCTGGACTGTTTTTGGAAGCCAACCAAGGGTAAATATCTCAACAGATGCCTCTCCCATACTGCCTGCCTGTCATATTCACAGAGGGCAAAGGTCAAGTGGACAGCAGCATTCCAGCACAGCTGCCTCCTGTCAGAGGGAATTTAATTTTCATTGTGTACTTCTGCCCGATTATAATGGGCCATGCATGCTTGCACACCCAATCCTAAAATTCTATTTTCAATACCCATGACTCCCCACAGGTTGCAATCTCAGACCTTGTTGTTTGTGTGGGCTGTGTAATTGGTTTTACCTGCGCCGGCATGAAAATATCTTTTATCAAAGCTTGTTATTCCTGAAATGAATCACTGTGATAATCTCTGACGTGTGAAGAGAAGCTGGCTTTTGACATTAATATCACACACCTGAGATATTATTCAGAAAATTACATTTATTTATCATAGACATGCCCGGTTTTGTGTACGCTTGAGCTTAGATTGTCAATAGCTTGGTAAAAGCAAGCCAGATCTGTGTAATAATGGACGGCAGCAGTTTGTTTACATGTGCCAGGTGTTTGACTGGATGTTTCCAGCCAGTTGCCGCTCCATCAACAAATAAAGCACAGTGGGAGTAAACAGCCCCCACATATCAACCCCACACCAGCCCTTTCCCAGAAATCAATTAGTCAGTCATGGGGAAACACAATCCTTGGAGAATTTTGTCCTGATCCACAAATACAATATTATCTCAGTGGCCAAAGAAAAAAGGCTCCAACCAGCAGCTGCTGGCAGCAGAGGTTCATCCCTCTTTCCGAAACATGCCCTGAATCCAACACCAGCACCCAGCTCATACCTGACAAATGAGAGATTACTAAATACAGCAGAGCAGTATCCTATATCACTTCACATTTTTGACTATTATTACTGTATAATACATATTTTGTCATCAAAATAGATGGTGAAATATGGATGCAAAAAGCATACCAAGCATCAGCCTCTAGAGCTTGACTGACTGAGGTCTGGGTACTGAACCTCAATACATTTTTGAGACTGTCCTCCCGAGGAAAATGACACAACAGGTTGTTACATCAGTCACCCAAAAATTACATATAGTTGCATTTGACTGACAGATGCCATCTAGCAGCCATAGAAATTATGACCCAGAGTCCCCGTTTCCAACCGCGAGTCAGGACAGTTTTGCTAGTAGCAGCTAATGTAGCCTAGAGCTGCTAACCTCCAGCAGAGATGAGGAGCAGGCTACAGTGGTCTGGTAACCTCACTTCTTTCAAACTTGTAGTCTTCAACACCAACCCACACTGACTCAAGTGACATCACTTGAAGCAATTTATCAGATTTCACACAGCTCCTTGTGGAGACACAAAAGGCTTTATACTACTTTTTACATATATGCAGTAGAACTCTTCTACATCTGGAAACACACACTGATGTGGAAAATCAGTGGAGTTCCCTCTAAAGAATCTAATCTGGCAACTTTGTGTAACTGTGAAACACAAAGAGATATCAACAGATCTGTTACTGTTGACTATTTAGTTTAATTATTTGTGGGATGGGGAGTTTCCTGCAAGGAATGACAAAACAGGAGCAGCGTAGCAGAAAGCTTTGCATGGCAGAAATCCAGGACAAAGCATGGAGCCGTCAGCTTTTCCCGCTTCAAGCACACAGACACTGTGAGATACAGGTTTATTCCAGTGTGAAGGGCCCGGAGTCGCTTTCCAACAAGCCTGGGGCCCCATCCCCATCTGTGTGTGGTGGTGTTTACTGAGCTTCCAGCCAGCCATGACTGCAACACCTGCTCAGGTTGCACATGCAGCCTCCTGCTCCACCACCCTGTAATGATTACTAATGTCTGATTATTCAGCAGCCAAACAACACCACCAACATCATGAGCTCTCCATCAGAGTAGCCATGTGGAAAACAGCAGCCAACTGCTGAGCTTGATCTACATCACCATGGAAGAAGAAAAAAATGGAATGACATCTCCTAAGTATAACTGGGCAGCATTTATCAGTGAACTGCACATTGTTATTAATGTACTTGTAGGCCATAACAGTGCTTAGCTCTGATTAGTCAGTGTGAGGGTAAGCCACATGGTGAAATGCTGTTATCATTATTTTACTGTTCTCACTGAAAAACAAGTAATTTAAATTGTAACCTTCCATGGATATTTCTTATCATTCATATCATCACATTATGCTACTGTACTGTTTGTGTCTTGTTGTTTTCATTTCACCTTAGAGGGAAACTTATGTATTTTTCAACCTAGACCCTATTTTCCCATCTTTTTGTGTCAAAGTGTCTAATGAGGACAACAATTTTTGAAATCGATCCAGTATTGAGCAAGAGCGTTTCAGCCGGCAACCTTGAAACAGACTGCAATTTAATCCTTTGGGGCAATAGCGCACCATCAATGTATGTCCACTAAAAGTGCTTGTTTTTGCCACTGACAGGCTCAGATTGTTTTTATAAGTGTCTCTAATATATGCAAATCTGTACATCAATTAACCATTTTCATCCAGTAATACTATTTACTATTAAATAGAGATCTAGTTATGGCGACCCTCTAAGAAAGTCTAATAAGGGTCTGGGAAATAAAGATGCAGTGTCCTAGCAGCTTCCATAATGTTACCAGGGTTTAATAGTAACACAGCATTAAATGGTCTGAAGTCTAAGTAGCTTGCAGCATTTTTTTCTAGACTTCATTGCACAGGACCAGCCAAAGAAGGTGTTGGTATGTCTCAAGTAGCAGATATGTGATTTCATTTTAGGTTATGGTACAGTTCCTTTGTAATATGTTGTAAATTACTCTCTATGAAAGTCTAATAAGGGTCTAACAGTGGGAAATAAAGATGCAATGTCCTGGCAGCTTCCATAGCCTAATGTTACTGGGATCGGATAGTGACATGGCATCAAATGGTCTGGTGTTTTACTGGTATGGGAGTCATGTGTCAAGGATACATGTATTACGCTGTGTATTACCTACAAAGTCCACTGGACTCCGGAGACCATCCAGGCGACAAGGGACATGTGAAGTAGCGAACAGATGTGAACCAGTGCAGTTTGATTTTAGTTTACAGTACAATTTTCGGTAACACGTTAGATAACAGCCCACAACCTACAGCATGATTATTCAGTGTTACAGTGTAATCTTTTAATCATCAAGAACAGAAGAGGAAATATCTTTGGATATATTTTATAAATCAAAACAACTAGCTAGCTGTCAACTGCTAACTGCTACCTGCCACTGTTACCAATATTCCAAAGGAGAAACTGCACCGGGGAAGCTAACTGAAGAGTTATTTTGTGAAGAGAAATGAAGGGTTCTTGTTGGTGGCATTCTGTTTCTCTCCATGAGCTGGTGAGATGGCAGTGCGACCGACGTTTATGGTGGCCTCTCCTAGTTCCAACTATGCAATGTCTTTGTCCATGTCTACATCTGTGTCATTGTGCAGAAGTAGCTCCATCCCCTCCGAAGACTTAAAAAGACAAGTCTCCTCATTTCATCCCTCATCATCTTCTACAGAGGCAACACTGAAAGCATTTTAACCTACAGCCTCGCTTCCTGGTTCAGTACCTGTAAAGTGTCCGAACATCATCTGAACAGGATAGTGAAGACAGCTAGTGAGACCAATGGTACCCCACTCCATTTACCATCAGCGCTGTGTTCGCAGAACTTCCAGCATCATCAAGGATCCCCACAAGCCTTCTCATAGTCTGTTTTCCCTCCTGCTGTCTGGGAAGAGGTACAGGAGCATCTGTGCCAAATTCAGCAGAATGCTAAATAGTTTTTAGCCGCAAGCAGTCAGGATCATTATAGACTGTGCCCCCCACTCCCCCCACCCCACCCCCCATTTTATTGTGTATGCAAGTACACAGGAAAATGACAATAAACTAAATCTTGAATCTTATACTGTAGTTATTTAACTAACAGGTTCCTATTCTATTATTACAGGGTACAGTATGACCATAAAACTAAGCAAAAATCTGGACGTTTCAGGGAAGATGGAGTGATGACTTCCGCAGCACTTAATAAATCTGATGTAATTTTATTTCAAAATGACCTTATTACCAACATATTACCAACAAACAAGCAAACTACATTGTTCCTCTATAATTTTGGGGTACTTAAATAATTACGAGGTACACCTGTGTGTTTACTTTGGAACAAAAGTCCAGGGGACAGTGTATTGTCATGGATACTGTTGGCCTCTTAAGACAGTCTCAGCCGTCGTTCACCTCACCAGCAAACATCATTACTGGACACTCAGTAATGGCCTCTTGGCTCCACCTACCATTGGTGGTCAGAATTCACTCACCCTAAATGTCACTCACTTGTGTTTCGGTGTAAACCCATGTTGAGAGTCTACTCCTTGCAATTGTTTCTGACCGGCACAGCTCCTGCAGGTGCAAGCTTGCCTTTTTTCCAGATCTGTGCACAGCCTCCTTTCATCCAGGAAAAAAATACAAATATAGCAAGATAAAACATACCAATCACAATGCACATATATGGTTAATATGCTCTTCTGACAGAAAACTGTGTGGTTAATTTAGTTTGTTCTACCATTTTCTCACATTGTTCTCTGTAGTTATGGAGTAAGTTATATATACAGTATGCAGTGGTAATTCCCCCTTCTTAGATTTAGTTACAGGGTAACTACAGGATACACCGGCTGCAATCTTAAGTAAACATTGTATGCTTTGTGTCATATTTATCAATCAATCAATCAATCAATTTTTATTTATTTATTTATTTTATTTATATAGCACCAAAGTCATCTCAAGGCACTTTTCACATAGAGCAGGTCAAGACCGTACTCTTTAATTAACAGAGACCCAATAATTTCCCCATGAGCAAGCACTTGGCGACAGCGGTAAAGAAAAACTCCCACTTTAACGGGTAGAAACCTCAAGCAGAACCTGGCTCTTGGTGGGCGGCCATCTGCTTTGACTGGTTGGGTTGAGAGAGAGAAAGAAAGAGGGAAAGGGGGGGACAGAATACCAACAATCATAACAATAATGACAATGACACAGCAGCAGCCAGGGAAGGATGCCAACAGGACTGTGAAGGACCGCAAAGGCTCGGCCCAGAACCCAGGGTTTCCTGTGAGATGAGAAAGCACAAAAAATTCCGGGGAAGAAGCAAAGTTAGTGACATGCATTGATGTTACATGAATGCATACAGATGGAGAGGAGGAGGAGGAGAGAGGAGCTCAGTGCATCATGGGAAGTCCCCCAGCAGTCTAGGCCTATAGCAGCATAACTAAGGGCTGATCCAAGGCGAGCCTGGTCGGCCCTAACTATAAGCTTTATCAAAAAGGAAAGTTTTAAGCCTACTCTTAAACATAGAGAGGGTGTCTGCACCCCAGACCGAATCTGGAAGATGGTTCCACAGGAGAGGAACCTGATAGCTGAAGGCTCTGCCTTTCATTCTACTTTTAAAGACTGTAGGAACCACCAATAAGCCTGCATTCTGGGAGCGCAGTGTTCTAGTGGGATAGTACGGTACTATGAGCTCTTCAAGATATGATGGTGCCTGACCATTAAGGGCTTTGTAAGTTAGGAGAAGGATTTTAAATTCTATTCTAGATTTTACAGGAAGCCAATGTAGCGAAGCTAAAATGGGAGAAATATGATCTCTTTTTCTAGTTTTAGTCAGTACACGTGCATTCTGGACCAGCTGGACAGTCTTTAGAGACTTGTTAGGGCAGCCTGATAATAAGGAATTGCAATAATCCAGCCTAGAAGTAACAAATACATGTACTAGTTTTTCTGCATCTTTTTGGGACAGGATGTGCCTGATTTTTGCGATATTACTTAAGTGAAAAAAGGCAGTCCTTGAGATTTGATTTATGTGGGAGTTAAGGACATATCCTATTCAAAGATAACTCCCAGATTCCTTACGGTGGTGCTGGAGGCCAGGGTAATGCCATCCAGAGTAGCTATATCATTAGATAATGTGTTTCTAAGGTGTTTAGGGCCAAGCGCAATAACTGCAGTTTTATCTGAGTCTAATAGTAGAAAATTGCAGGTCATCCAGGTCCTTATGTCCTTAAGGGAAACTTGGAGTTTGTTTAACTAATTGGTTTCATCTGGCTTCATAAATAAATATAATTGGGTATCATCTGCATAACAATGAAAATTTATGGAGTGTTTCCTAATAATATAGCATATACAAGGTGAATAGAATTGGTCCAAGTACAGAACCTTGTAGAGCTCCGTGTCTAACCCTTGCCTTCACGGAGGATTCATCATTAACATGTACAAACTGAAATCGGTCTGATAAATAGGACTTAAACCAGCTTAATGCAGTTCCTTTAATGCCAATTAAATGTTCCAGTCTCTGCAAAAGGATGTGATGGTCAATTGTGTCAAATACAGCACTAAGATCTAACAAGACAAGTATGGAGAGAAGTCCTTTGTCCGATGCAGTAAGGAGGTCATTTGTGACTTTCACCAGTGCTGTCTCTGTGCTATAATGCACTCTAAATCCTGACTGAAAATCCTAAAATAAACTATTGTTATGTAGAAAGTCACATAACTGATTAGAGACTGCTTTCTCAAGGATCTTAGAGAGAAATGGAAGGTTAGATATAGATCTATAATTGGCTAAAATGCCTGAATCAAGGGTAGGCTTCTTAAGAAGAGGTTTAATTACAGCTACTTTAAAGGACTGTGGCACATTGCCTGTTACTAAAGACAGATTGATCATATCTAGTAAAGAAGTGCTAACTAAGGGTAAGGCTTCTTTAAGCAACCTAGTTGGGATGGGGTCTAAGAGACAGGTTGATGGTTTAGTTGATGGAACGCCAAATCCTTTCCAATTTTCGCAATGTTTGCTTTCATTTGCAGGTTTGGGAGTTATACCATGGAGCTAACCTCTTATGTTTTATTATCTTCCTTTTTAAGGGGGCGATGGAGTTGAGTGTTATTTGTAATTAGCCTGCAGCACTATCAACAAGATTATCAATTTGGGAGGGACTAAAGTTAACATAAGAGTCCTCTGTAGTATTGAGACATGGCAATGAATTCAGTACTGATGGAATTGCTTCCTTAAATTTATCTACAACACTATCAGATAGACATCTAGTGAGGACATTTTTGACTAATGATCTGATAAAATAGGATTTTGTGGAAAAATTATTAAATGTTCAATTTCAATCCCGTAAGTCAGAACAAGATCTAGGGTGTGGTTAAGACAGTGAGTGGGATTATTTACACACTGAGAGAAGCCAATTGAGTCTAATAATGAGATAAATGCAGTACTGAGACTGTCATTATCGACGTCCACATGAATATTAAAATCACGTACTATAATTACTCTATCTGTACTAAGTCTAAATTCGACAAAAACTCTGAGAATTCAGATAGGAATTCAGAGTACAGGCCAGGAGGACGGTACACTATAACACATAGAACTGGCTGTAAAGTTTTCAGTCGAATGTATATTGTAAATAGTGGCCACTCACGAGCTGTCCTCGTACGTGTGCGTTCGGAAACATGTAAGTGGATCGTGTAACGTAACTTTCTGTGCCTTTGAGTTTATATTAGCGATGTAAATATGTTCGATTCAGACCAAAGCTATTAGCATAAAGTCCGCTAGCCACATGCTAACACTCGCTATAGTAATTGTAATCAGTGGCTGTTACTGCCATGGTGGAAATGTAATTGCTCACATATTCTGATATTCGTACTCTGGCAGTACTGCTGTGTATGTTAGGATTAACAGTGATGTCATGATTATTATTGAAGTGCCTTATGACAGCGGTGGTCTCATGCTAAAGTGTACGGGGCTTTGTAATACAAGTGACTTGCTAATCAGCAGTTTACCTCTAGGTTAAGTAGAGTTATGAGAGGTGCTGTTACGATTTATTAGCATTAGCACTGCTTAATGATTCCTGTCAGCAGTGTTGCTGCCTGTGAGCTAATGCTGTTTGTTTATTCTTGTTTGTAGAACCACACACACACCTGTATATACCTACCTGTTGGTATTAATAAACCATTGAAGAGAGCATCCCAGCATCCCTGTATTCTTGCTGATGCACCACAGTGGTCACCTACCCCCTAACTAACTACAGTTACAGTTTGAGCTGTCATCCTCCATTATACAAGCCCTTGCCAAACGAGTTCACGCAATGCTGTTTATGCTTATAACAGCCAGATAAATCTCTCTGTATTTCACAGGATACAGAGTTTTTAAATCTTATTTTGGGAGGGACATTCCCGCACTGGCTGTTTGAATGTGCACGGGGAGACTTCCACCAGTTAGCCCTCTGCTAACTTTAATGGGTATGAAATAATTGAACCATGCAGCTCTTCTAGACTTTCCAAATGTTATCAGATCGAATGGATCCAATTCTGATAGTGAAACGAGTCATTTTGCTGGGGTTGTGTGATACTCAAAACAATTTATCCACCACTTTACAGCCCCAACAGTAGCGATGGAGTAGGCTGAACTTAAATACTAACTGAACTGATGAGGAGATGAGGTGCAGGTGGGGAGAACACGGAGCAAGGCAGGGCTCACAAGGCTAGATGCAGGGCAGGTGTGTAGAAGGGCAGAGACTGGGGAGGAGCACAGGAACACAGGAGGAAAAACAAAACCCAATCGAACACAATCCTCTTCATAATCAATCGACATGCATAGAACCACCACAGAATACACATAAATACAACTCGAATACACAAACAACACAACAACCTCTCTCTTCCATAATAAACAGAAAACCAAAAAAAAAGTCTTAATAACTGAGACTGAGTATAAGCTGTGTGAGCACAGACCAGAATGAAAACAAAGACAGACTATCTAATAAAGGCAACTTAAATAATATCATGCCAGATAGTCTTAAAACGATACTACTCAAATCAGCCTTCTCCAACAAAGTCCAGTCTTCACATAACAGAGAGAAAAGGCTGAGGGTCTCTGGTGGACTGGAGGAGCAGATCGTGACAACATTGGGCTTCACCTTGAGATCAAGACCATCATCCAGATACTCAAGGCACTCAGCCAACTTGCACTTATCAACTAGGTTAGTTCGCTTTGTTGTGGGATAAGCAGAGTAAAGGAGGCACGCAATGTTTATTTGTTTAGTAAAATGCAGCGGTCAGCATTATCCAAAACCCTGGAGAGATCAACAAATAATGCAGCAGAGCGCTGCTTCTCGTTCAGGGGATGTATATCATTTAATAGATGGATGGAGGGACATATGGATGGATGCCTGATTAGCAACGGTTTGAATTTTAGTGTCCTAAAATATCAACATTTTAAATGTAAGGAGCAGTCACATTCTACAGTCACATATGTAATGTAGTGAATACAGAATTCTGCATTTTGGTTATGCTTTTTCATCTATTAGTCATCTTCTTTAAACATCAGAAGACACAGGTATTAATAAGTACTTATCAGCTATTTTTACATTTTTATAAGCCTAATTTTATTTTTCCCCATACAAGACAACTTTCAATAACTTCCACTGACAAATGGCTGGTACATTATGAAAATGTATTCCTCTCCATAGTAAACATGTTCATTTTTAATCACATTTGAAAAATACATTTGTGATGTGTTACATCAAAATGTAGAAAGATGTTTTTTCATGAAAAAATTGATTTTTGTCTGTTTTGGGTTATTGTGTGTTTCTGCATAACTAAAGTCTCAGCTTTAATACAATATCAACATCAGTGTAAAATTCAAATGTATTGAATGCATTCAAAGTATAGTTTTGAAGAAACATGATCTAAGGTCAGATTTTTTTTCCCCAAACACCTTTTTATTGACAAGGCTGAATAAAGTTTATTGACGGATGATACAGATTGTGGTTGACAGCAGAAGGATAGTGGAGCAGAGACTGACAGTGGCTTGACCTCCAAGTCTGACTCAGATGGCCCACTGGCTAAGATTGCACCAATCATGATGGTAAAAGTAAGATGGAGGAAAGCGAGGAGGAAGATATTACACTCATGGCTGACCCGATGATGGCATACAATGTTAGTTATTTAGTTAGTTTAAGTTATTTAAATGAGGACAGTGTTAAAGAGCTGAAGAGTACAAGTGTAGCTGCAAACTCAACAGTGGTGCTGGCTACAAGCTCTTCATGCCAGAGGAGATGGTGGGACAATGCGACCAAATTAAAGAAATGACTAATGGTAAGTGCTGAGTTCAGCTACACGATGCTTGTTTTTTCTGTTTGTAAAGGCTATTAAAATCACTGGAGCAGGCTAAGAAAGCAGTCTACTAAGTGTTATCAGTGACTAACAATGTTGTGTGTAATTTAGCAGCTCTGTTGTGTGGTGTTTCATATACTTAAAAAGTCCAGGTAACAATTACATTGTCACCACAACATAATTATGAAAACAACAGCGCAGCCTATGGATAGAGGTAAACTGGCAACAACATGCTCAGTAATGTTAAAGATTACACTTTAACATAGCCTGGCACAATGCCAATGGGCAGTTAAAAATTACAAGGGGACATTTTTATTTTCATAAAATAAAATTAATTGATTTAACCATGCAACAACTTTTTTTATCATGTTGTGTGTGGTGCATGCACTCCTACACACAATGTGTCCATGATTCTGAAACAACAGCTAATATAAGCAAAGTTTCATTTATCTCGGCCATTAATTTAGTTGTTTTTTCTATTGTCCTATAGATACATAAAGCTTAAACAGGGGGGGCAAAAAATACAGTCCGAAATTGTAAATTAGCTCACTTTTGATGGTTACAGCAGGAGACGACGGGGCTTGGTGTTGAACACTGAAATTATTTCATTATAGTCCAATGCTTCAGTCAGTTCTCTTTCAAAGGAGAGCAGGGACAAAGAGTTCAGTCTGTATGTCATCACTGAAGCCCTGATGCCAGTTTTTATCCGACTGACAGTTGAAAACAGTCTTTCAACAGTACAGCTTGTTGCTGCTGAATTGGCAGCCATGTAATGTTACGTGTTGTTATTGCTTGGCACTGAACTTGAGCTTCCTCCTGCTCTTCACAATGTCTTTTTGTAACAAACATAAAACTGCTTTATTTTGACACAGTTTTTATCTTGACCTACGTTAAAAGTAACTAGTTAGTGAACAGTAGGCTTCTGTTCCTCTGCGCAGCAGCGCAAACTGTACACTGAGTAAAAGGAGTAAAAAAACTTAAAAATTCTGACCTATCAACATCGTCATATGGTGCGCAAGAAGCAAGACACAAGAATTGGTCGTGCAGTAACATTTGAAACAGTTTTTATTGACTGTATTCACTGGATGATCCAGCAAAATAGAAAGCCTTCAAATGGGTGGGCCCAGGCCCACTCAGGCCCACCCACAGCTATGTGCTAGCACAAAAGGTGAGAAAATCATTTTAAATATAGAAAAGCAAATAGCCTAACCTATAGTAAAAGTATAGGTTGTTAAATCATCTGATATCACATGGTGATATAAGTTCTGTTTCGGAATATGGGGCTTTATTAATATGAAAATGATCAGGCCTGATTCAACAATGATTCAACGTGATTAAGACAGCTTAAAATCTTTGTGATGACTTGGTTTTTCATTTTATGTCATGTCATTTCATAGATGAAAAACACCTAACTCATATAACACCCATATAACTCTGTTCAAGGACACGGTGTGCTCCAAGAGAAGCCAGCAGAAAGAGCACAAGCATTAGAGGACTGCCTACTTCCTTGATGGACAGCAAATGTGTTGGGAAATCTTCAAGTTTCTGCATGCGCAGGTTAACTTTTAAAATATATTCTATATTAAGCACTTTTAAAAACTGTTCATGGTATGCATATAACATACTTAAGCTAACTGGCATAATGGTTATTTATTCCAGAATATCTCAAAACAAGCTCACCAACCTTATTAAATTTTATAAGTAAAATGGAATGGTACTGAGGATAAAAAGGTCTGGTGGACGTGTCAAGGAGTTCATCACAAACTTTGCTGACGTCCACAACATGCTACTCCCTGGGTGCATCCCTGGTTTCAAAAGGTCTGACATCTAGGTGCTCCCCACAAGGGAGACCATGACATCAGTGTGGCGGAGATAAAAAAAAGTCAGATGCAGGACGATGGTCTGTGTTATATTTTGCACTCATTAGAATTTGCAATTTTTAAAATCAATTCAAGATGTCAAGTACTCAATTCAAGTATTCCTCTCCCTCTTAAACATTGGTGTAGGCCACCGTGGTGCCGGCAATAGCACATTTCAAAAGCTGTGGAGGCAGTTGACCCCCAACATTGTCATTGGGAAACAATGACAGTCTGAAAGTTGAGGAAGCAGGAGCAACACCTCTGCATTCTTGGCATGAGGCATCAGGCATACCAGGACATCGTTGCAAGCTGCAGAGCAACAATTGGTATGCTGGGTGTCAAGCCTGGGGCAAATCCACCCTGTAGCCGAGACCTCACCATGCACTACAGCTTCGACTATGAGCAGCAGGTATTTTTTATCACAATTATAATTTTTCAACAGACATGCCGGGTGAATTGTTGTTAGTGCCATGTCTTCAGATTGTAGGGAAATATAACACTAAATAAATAATGCAAGAATAAAAATAAATAATGCAAGAATAGCAGAATGATACATAAATCCATATCTGTGTGTGTGTGCGTGTGAAAAAAGGTACTGACCAAGATAGATGCATAATTAATAAATGTATAATTAAAAAATAATTGTATAATTAGTGAATCAGTCAGAATAAGTCTTTACTCATTCTTTCCTTTCTTGTGTTGTTTTGTCTTGTTTTTAAGGTCCATTACCCCAGTGACCCTCTTCAGCCTGGGCAGGTGTACTTTTTGGTTCCCTGCAAGTGCGGTGTATTTTGAGTCTGCTGTGAGGGTGTGCCTCAGCAGGTTAACTGCTTGACTTGAAGAGTTTACCAACTTTTATGTAAACAGTGTCACGGCTCTTGTCAATCAGATGTAATTGTCTTACTGTATCAGCAAGGGCTCCAATGCAGTCATCTCCTATCTGCACCATTTCTTCTCCCAGTATGGGCTCAGGGAGAAACACATCCAGCTGCACTGTGACAACTGCTCTGGACAGAACAAGAACAAGGTCATGCTATGGTACCTGGCTTGGCGATGCATGGTGGGTCTTCATGACAGTGTGTCCCTCAATTTTTTAAACCAAGTCTGGGGCAAACCAAGTTTGACTGGACTTTTGGGTTGTTCAAGAACAGGTTCCGTCATACACCAGTTTCTAGCCTGGAAAACATCTGCCACGCTGTGAGCTACAGTACATCAGAGAGCAATGTGAACATTCCCCAGCTGGTCAGTGATGAGACTGGGCAAGTCTTTGTGCCAACACAAAACTGCCACAACTTCCTCACTCCCAGCTTCAAGCCTCTGCCAGGTGTGGAGAAGTAGGCAAGACAAGGCAAGTTTATTTGTATAGCACATTTCAACAACAAGGCAATTCAAAGTGCTGTACATAGAGCATAAAAGGCATCAAAACAGAATATAAAAGCAACACAAGAAAAAAGACATATAAAAACAATTAAAAAGTGTTGAATTTGGAAATAAAAAGAAAGTAAAAGGGAATAAAACAGATAAAACAAGAGAATAAAAGTTACAGTGCAGTGTAAAATATTGACCCTCAAATTTGGTTTAATAAAAGGCAGTGGCAAACAGAAAAGTCTTCAGCTGTGATTGAAAAGAACTGAGAGTTGCAGCAGACCTGCAGTTTTCTGGGAGTTTGTTCCAGATATGTGGAGCATAAAAACTGAATGCTGCTTCTCCATGTTTAGTTTTGACTCTGGGGACAGAAAGCAGACCTGTCCCAGACGACCTGAGAGGTCTGGATGGTTCATAATGTAGCAGCAGATGAGAAATGTATTTTGGTCCTAAACCATTCAGTGTTTTACAAACCAACAGCAGTATTTTAAAATCAATTCTTTGACAGACAGGAAGTCAGTGTAAAGCTCTGAGAAGTGGAGTTATATGATCCACTTTCTTGGTCTTAGTGAGGACTTGAGCAGCAGCGTTCTGAATCAGCTGCAGCTGTCTGATTGATTTTTTAGGGAGACCTGTGAAGACAGTGTTACAGTAGTCAAGTCTACTGAAGATAAATGCATGGACAAGTTTTTCCAAATCCTGCTGAGACATAAGTTCTTTAATTCTTGATATATTCTTCAGGTGATCATAGGCTGACTTTGTAATTGTCTTAATGTGGCTGTTGAAATTCAGGTCTGAGTCCATGACTACACCAAGATTTCTGGCTTGGTTTGTAGTTTTTAACATTATCGATTGAAGCTGAGTGCTGACTTTTTAACGTTCTTCCTTGGCTCCAAAAAACCAAAAAAATATCAGAATGTGAGTGGGATGCAGTGCTGAATGTCATCAAAGCTATCAACTAATTAAAAAAAAGATCTGTAGCATTTCCAAGATGAGGCTACTCCCTACTCTGATCCAGTGTCAAAGATAATGAACATAGATGGTTACAAGTTTAAGGTTATACCAAAAATGCAATAACTGTTTGTGTGATGCAGAGGATACAAGGTGTGGTTTTTTTCTATTACAGGGTCATTGTAATAAGTGTCAAAAAATGAAATGCCTCAACACAGTCAAGTGGTTTGGGGGGTTCTCCTCCCCCAAAAATTGATGTTATTTGACTAAAAACTATGCATTAAAAAAAAAACAACAGTAGTTGTAGCAGTTGTAGTTTTCACAGTACACTCAGACATTAGCACAAAGAAAAGTGGAACAAATATGTTCACTGAAGAAGTAAGCACTATGTCCTGAAGTAATCCTTAATAAGAACAGGATAAGAATTGATTATTTTCTAGAGTTTCTAGAGCAGCAAAAGTAATGTTTACAACAGCAAAGTCACTCTATAAATTCGATGATAGCTCAATGGAAACAAAAATAACATGTCCATAAAATAAATAATATTTCTGACATGAAAATACTGAGTGAAGTTTAGAAAGAATGAAGAACACAGACGTCAGTCAGATCAGCCATTCCTCCTGTCCTCTGTCCTCCCTCTGCTGCTCATGTGATTCACTGCTGCAGGTACCTCTGGTAGAGAGGAGGGGCTGGTTTGGGAGGGGGGACTGCCACCTCAACCAGTAGCTAAGTTGACAAGAATTTGACTAGTTTTAAGATATGTGGCAAACTAAGCTAAACAGTTTCAGCTACATACAGACAGCTTTGGTTTTAGCTTGTTCATAACAACTGTTAGCTTAACCAGCGTGATGTGGTTGTGTAAACCATACCAGCAGTGGATGAAGACTGCCGGCAAAGCAGATGAAAATATCTCTTTTCTACATGTTTCTGTTTGTTAAACATGTGTTTTGATAAATTACTCTTGGCTTTTTACTCGCAAAGGTTTAATTCCACTTACAATAACGAGCATCGAGTAGTCGTCAACTGGAGTAAAATGTTATCTTTCATTTCACCTGATTCACTGTCTCCACCTCTCAGCTCTGCTGTCCACTCTGCTTGTGTGTCTGTGTTAAGGTTTCAGTACTTTTACACTAACTGAGTCTCTGTGGTTTGAAGTTTAGTTTGACTTTTATGCTCCTGATCATATTTTTCAGATTCAAGTTAAACTGATGCAAACCCAACATTTCCTATATATATAATGAGATTAGATTGCCCTAATTCTCTCACTGGCAACAGTAGCACCCGTAACCAACCATGTTTGAAAGTGCAGCTGGTGCTTGCCTCACATGAAGAATTTCACATTTGGACATTTTCAAACAAATAGGTGCAAATGACTTTGCTTAAAGCTGTAATGTTTACTCACATAGGTTGTGGTCAGTGAGGAAAAACTCCCTTTCAACCAATGACGGTCTCCAGTTATGCTCCAGTCTGCCAGTCACACCAGAGGAAGAGAGGGAGAGAGAAAAATGATAGAGAGAAGACAAAAGAGGGAGGGAGAGAGGAGACACCTTTGTTGCTAATGGAATTTTATATCAGCAGAAAACAAACAGGGGAAAGACGAAAGAAGCACAATGGGTTGCATTCTTTATGTGTCTCCTGTGGAACCATGTGTATTTGTGTATGCACTTCCATGTGTTTAGATGCCTCTTGTAGCTCTCAATGCGTGGGCAGATTTTTTTTATATCCACTTTAATAAATCTACTTTGTTAACTTCTTTTTTTCCAGCTGCAAGCCTGTTCAGGTGCTGATATGCATGTCTCATCACATCTGCTACTGTTGGAGCTCCAATTCAAAGCAGCACAAGACAGACTTAACCAGGGTGACTATACATATTGGTGCCCACATCCTTATATGTCCTTATTATTATTAGAGAGCTGTCACCTTCTCAATCAAATTGAATACACACACACACACACTTTAACTAAAGTAAAGTACACACACTAGAGAGCGGTTTAACTGTGATTTACACCACTGCACTCTGGAAATTGTATGCTGAGAAAAGCCTGAGCCTTTAAGCCCAGTCAATTATATTCCCCCAGATTTGGCTGTCAATCTCAAAGTGTTTACTAACAGGGCTGATTAGTCACCACCATCCTTCCTTTCTCTCACTCTCTCTCTCTCTCACACACACACACACACACACACACAGACACACACACACACACACACACACACGCATATATAGGCTACACATACCCGGCAGTCTGCATTCAGCTCCATGTTTGCTTCCATGAACTTTATCCCATCATGATGCTCTTTTCCTTTCACATTTCTAACTTTCTTTCTCATCACTTTTCTTTCAGTTGTCAGATTTATCATGACCTATCCCTTTTTTACCTTTCACTTCATCCTTTATCGGCTGCTCTTCCCCATGCCACATCTGTACTTGTCAGTTATGTTATTGTGACTTAATTGGGTCTATTCTGTTACAGTTTTCCCAGTTCTTTAATTTTGTCTGTTTATTTGGTGTCAAACACTTGTTCCTGTGATGTTTTTGCACTTTTATGAGCTCAGTGTAAGTTGAGCTTGGGCATGAATCTGCTGATATAACAGCCTCCACTCTTCTGGTTTCAGGCTTTCCACAAGGTTTTTTTTAATATAAATATATCCATACAATATATACACATACATGTGTAAGAGCAACAGTCAATACAAAACATGAAACAGAACAACAGAAAACAGAAAAAAATACAGCAAAGCCAAATTAACAAACAAAACAGAGGGATATACAATCACATATGTAGTGTCATATGACGGTATTTTAACCTTTTTTGTGACGATTTACAAACATGAAAACAAAGGTAGCAATTCCGTATCGATCATGATTACAATAAGTATGTATGTATGGTCATACCATAGACTGTATATAAAGATAGACGACATGACAGGTCCCCAAAAGTGAAGCCAAAATATCTCGATTGCCCCCTGGTGGCTGGTTGCAGTATAGGTCATAAATCCCACCCCCTCCATGTTAGCGGATGTGACATGGGCCAAACTAAAAAATCTAACTAAAAAAGTGCAAGTCAAATAAATTTTTCCCAAAGATGGTTTCTGTCATTTTAGGTAGTTCTTATCATGCTGATGTATGCTTAAGTGCTCATTTTTCTGATAAGTTTGTTTTTAATTAGTTATTTGATTATATAAAACGGGGATGTGACATCATGATTGACAACTGTGATTGACAGCCGCCCTTGAACCGCCGTCAGATGCTACAAATGAGCCAAATGACCGCAGCAGTTCCTGATGGAGGACACTAGTGTACATTTTCATCTGTGATTCACTGCTAGCTGTAGCTGCTGTTTACTGACTGGTTTTGGCTGGTTTACCTCCATCGCAGCTCCTGGGTTCACTCAGCTCTTGTTGGCAGGGCAATCGGTCAAGTCTAGGGGCCATCATCAGGCCCCCCTACTCTACTACACACACTCCAAATGCAAATGACGTCACACAAGTAAGATGGCAGCTCTAGAAATGAGATATTTTGGCTAAATTTCCTTAGCAGAATAGACTATTGGTTAAACAGCTGTCCTCCTACACCACTAAATAGGAAGGGTGAGTGCCAGGGGACCTAGTGCCTCATCTCTCCCTAAAAGTCCAAATTACCCGTGGAGAGAGATAAAAATTAATATTTACATATCACAGACAAGAACCCAAATCCTGTGTTTCATTAAGATAACATTTTCATATGACAGAAAAGAGCTCAAATTCTGTGTTTCATTAAGTCCATAAGGTTCAATAGATTCAATTCATAAATCCGAAATGCCTCCCTTCTTAAAAGCAGGTTAATCAAACTACCACCTCTTGGATTGGGTCGCACTCTTTCAATGCCAATAAATTTGAGAGGAGTAGCCGACCCATGGTTTTTCTCCTTGTAGTGACTAGCAATGGCATAATCCATATTTCCATTTTTAATGGCAGCCTTATGCTCAGCAACTCTCAGTTTGAGATGGCGCTTTGTTTGGCCTACATACATTAAGCCACACGGGCATTTCAAGATGTATATGACATGTGTAGAGAGTCAGTTAATGAATTCTTTTAAATCATATTTCTTTCTTGTATGAGGGTGATTAAATGTCTTGGTATCAAGTGTGTTTCAACAGTGCACACATTTTCCACATCTATAATTTCCATACACTTGTTGAGAAAGCCAATTAGTTTGTGTAGGTTCCTTACACATAGAACTGACAACAGTTCTGACATTTCTGCCTCTTTTGAAGCAGAAACGAGGTCTAGAGAATGACAAATGATTCAAACTTGGGTTACATTCCATGATTTTCCAGTGTTTGTTTATAATCTGTTTGATTTGCATAGATGCTGTACAATATTCATACACAAAAGTTATTCTGTTTTCATTGTGTTTAGGGGGAGGATTTAATCATTCTTCCCTATCCATTCTGTGAGCTTTTTCAAAAGCTTGATCAATCAAGTGTCTGGTCATACCCCCTTTGTCTATAACACTGAGACATTTCTTCAGCCTTAGTTTAATAATCCTCTGCTTTACTACATTGTCCTCTCAATCTCACAAACTGACCATATGGGATGTTGCTAATCATATGGTCGGGGTGGAAACTTGTAGAGTGTAAAATGGTGTTTCTGTCAGTTTCTTATTGATGCAGCCAAAAACCAAGACACAGACACATACCAAGACGAGACTAGGGCTGCAGCTGTCCAGAAGGAGACGAGTGATCAGGGGCAAATGAGTGCCTCCTCCACGGGTGAATGTTTTTTAAGGGAAAAGGGTGTCTGCAAACAGGAAAACTAGAAGGGGACAGAGGCGACATCAATCCCATCAGACGAATGACAACACGGAGCAGGAACACTTGGTTATTAATATCTCTGATTACACTCTGAATACCCCTCAACTAAATGTCTTGAATCGTGGACTATCCTTCGTCCTTACCAATAAAATAAATGCATTTAAATTGAAATCAATTGCTATAAATTTTTCTGACAGCTACATTTAAAACATTCCTTCCACAGTAAGATAAATGCAGCAACTGGGGGAATAACAGACTCTCTGAACAAATTCAATTAAAATCCAGTTTCATGCCTCCTGGCGCCCCCAATCCCACACTTACTACATTCACTAAATAAGTGGAAAAAGGTATCGAACTGATGTGTTTTAGAATGAATGAATTCTGAATTAATTGCAGAATAATCCAAAAAAGTTATAAAACCAGCTGATAAAGGAGGAACTGTGGTAATACAAAACACAAAGGACTATGTAACTGAAGCTTTAAGACAGTTAAGTAATAACACTTTTTACAGACCATTGCAGCAAAACCCAGTGGAGACACATGAGAAAGAGATAAAATTTTGAACAATGCATTGGAGAACAAGTGGATTACTAAGAGTCAATATGAATTTTTAAAAATAGAACGTCCCATAACTCCTGTTTTCTACTTATTGCCAAAGATACATAAAAGCTTGGACAATCCTCCTGGTAGACTGATTGTAGCAAGTAGCGACTCATTGTCTGAACCTTCAAGCCAACTTGTGGACTACTTCATTAAAGACATTGTGAAGACACTACCGTCATATGTGGTGGACACTAGAGATGTTTTAAAATTGGTGGCGGACATCTCTATGTCTGATAACTCTTTTTTGGTATCTTTTGATGTGGAGAGTTTGTATACCAACATTCCACATGATGGTGGACTGGAAGCTATGGACTTTTACCTTGAACCTAGAAAAGATGCACTCTCAGCGGAATTACTTATGTCACTCACAAACAGTTGCATTTGCTATTTAAACAACGTGGGCGCTGGATGGGAAAATGATAAGTGTGTCAGTCATAAACTAGCAAAGACAATTGTATTGCACTTGGCACCGCTTTGCACCAAGCATAAGATAGGGCCCTAAGTGTTAATTTAAAGCTTACTCCCACCAGTCAAAATTAACTCTTTAAATCTTTTATTTACTCCTTATAAGTGTTATTCCCACTTTACACTAAGTGTTGATTTTTTAATTTACTTCTGTGTATAATTTTATTCTGTGTATATCCAAATCTACTACTATACCATAAAATGTTTGCAGGTAACAGGAAAGAACAATTAACACCATTAATTATGTCCATGTCTTCATTTATTGAGCATGAAAAAATTAGTCTGACAGAACAAGTGCATTGTGGAGTTGGACATATTTGCAATTTTGAGATGAAACTCATCTCTAAACTATATTTGGTTGTAAAAAACAACAAAAAGTACATTGCTCTTATCCTGAGACATGGAATATTGACAGACTTAATGAAAACTTTAAAATATGAATCTTAAAATACAGTGAAATTTTTACAATTTCTCTTAAGACTTGAGGGATAATCCTGGTTATTTTTAATTTAGACATTATTTTTTTCCGATTCCAACCATAATATTGCCATTTGAGCTACTACTGGGTAGGGCTGTCTGTTTCCTCAGAAATAGTTTAAATGTCCAAAATGAGATGTAATGAGACTTCCTTACTTAAAACGTGTTCTCACCCCTCCCACACTCAAGCCAGCTCTATGTCTTTCCATAATTGCAAACAATACCAAAACATATATTGTCATTTTAACATCTTACCATGATCAAATAATATTCCAAATGAAAAGTGACAGGTCTACTGTTGAATGAGTTGTGTTTTAGGCACTTGAATTGGCTGCATTTCTCCCAGCAGCAATACAATAGGAATATCAATAACCAGTCGAAGCATCTTTAAAATCACCCTTATGTTGTTCAGAGCCCAATTCTTGTTTTCTCACCACTTTGAATAATTCTGAACTTCGCCAAATCAAGTGCCTTTAAGCACAACACATTCAATAGTGGCCCAATTTTGATTTGAATCAGTTGTTAGATTCCAGATGATGGTGAAAGTTGTTCTAGTGTAAATATAGTTAGAATTATCCTCTGAAGTGTTAGAACTGATCTTACATAGAAGAAAGGTTTTCAGTTTAAACAAATCACAAAAAGGCAACAAACCACCATTATAAAAATGAATTGTCAAAGGGGACAAATAACCTTTAACTAACATTAGATTTTGTTCAAAATTAGACATGAAAATTTGACTGACATTTCATAACTGAATATTTACATTTAGTTTTAGCGGTCCATTCTAAAATATAACTATAGCCAAATCATGTCATCCTGCTTCCCGGAATACCCTCCAGAAGAGAAGGAAACAAACATGGTCGTCTTTCAAATTTGCCCACTACAATGAAAACCCTATTTCATTAAAATGTGTGAGCGTTTATTCAACAGTTTTTTAATACTACAGTAAAAACATTGCGCCTCACTAAAAACACTGCTCAATGCTGCATTAGATGGCAATATGGTACTATATAAAGGGAACAATCAGTTGTTCCATATGTCACTAGAACATAAACTGGTTTGAAGTAGAACAACTCTTTGACATCAAACACGTTAATTGCCCCACCTGGCTTTGAGTGCATGGTAATGTTCATCAAAACAAATGGTTTCTACATCTGAACCAATAAGAATAACTTGTTCATCCTTCACAACAATAGTCTTGATCTTACAAAACAATGGCATTTCAATGGCTACCTCAACACATACAATTAAGTCATGGCAATATTCAGTACCATGGTGCTTTACCCACTTCACTGAGAGAACATTGGTAAATAATGCAGCTTTAGTTTGGCAGTAATCTTCGGACCTTCACTCAGTTCATTAAGTTGCACTCCTGTCCAATCCTGTGGCTCAGGAGGTAGAGTGGGTCATCCCTCAATCAGAAGATTGGCGGTTCGATCCTGGCTCCTCCAGTCCGCATGTCAATGTCAATGTGCCGTTGGTCTGTGAATGGTTAGATTTCCTCTGATGGGCATGTTGGGACCTTGTATGGTAGCCCCTGTACCCATTCAGCGTATGAATGTGTGTGTGAATGGGTGAATATGACTCATTGTGTAAAAAGCGCTTTGAGTGGTCAGAAGACTAGAAAGGTGCTATACAAGTAGAGTCCATTTACCATTTACCATCTTTCCTGGACCAGTGGCTAATCAGTCTTGGCTAAAAGATTCCCAGTGCAATGCCATGTCTCGTTGATGCTTTTTGGCCAATGCTTTAGTGATATTTTTGAAACTCTTTAGTAGCGTCTTGAAAAAGTAATGTTTTTAACGCATACACCGCATGTGCAGAATTGGTCCAACATTCCTTATCCATCAAGGATAATGAATCATGAAATGATGTTTGGGCAAGAGATTTTTAGCAGGAGGCAAGTTCTTGAAGAGCTGATGATGCTCAACTATAATGTGTTTCAGATAGATGGTAATACCCCCTGTTTGGACAGGAGAAAATACAATATTCACTATCTGTAAAAGCAACATTAAAAGATGCCAGTGCTTGTCATTTCTCCGCATTAGATCACCAAATATCAATGGCATGTTGTGCTATAAACACCAAGACTGTATGGCATTCAGGCCTAAATCATTACTTCCATCAATCAATTTTACTGCAGGAGAACAATTTCTCCTCTTAGTGTAACCATAGTTAAAAGGACTGTATTCTGCCAGCCAGTTCTTTGGCAGTCAAAAAGTTCTCTGTGTACTACTGTGTAACCCCTTCAAAAATGTCATGCATGATATCAACCGCAAAATTATCAGCAGTGTTGAAATACTGCAGAGAATTCAATAAACATGAAAGTTTCACTCCATAGACATGAGGTAGTGCTAGATTTGTTTGCTTGGTATGGCAATGTTCCGCATACACCTCTTTTGTTCACAATATCACACTCAAAAACAACAGCAATTCCAAGCACTGAACGATTGCACAAACCCAAACAATCCATGTATACCAGGATTATCTCCAGTGACTTTCACAGTGCTGCCATGAGCAGGACATTTGGACATGGGAACTTCAATCCTGTTAGTTTCAAGCACTTTTAGGATGACAATCGACAATTGGCTCAAGTATTGCATTAAACCCATAGGTTTAATATCCTGGGCATGAAAAAGTGCACACAAATGTATGTTTACCAAAGATGAATTAAACTTTGGTGGAAAATTTCTCAAAGTAAAACATATAGCCCCTAGCTTGTGTACACCTTTCTTTGGTCCCAGTGGATTAGCGGTCTCAAATTCATCATAAAATAGTTGAATTTGCAATGCATTTTTTTTTCTAGGAAAAAAAGAGGATGCCTCTTCATATATGACCCATCTTTCAAATCAGCATAAACACCATCCCTGGGGGTGTGACTGCAATTGAACATATCACTGAGGTTTGGATTTCTGACAATAGACTTCAGTGTTTGTAGAATTGGAACATTGGTAAATTTGTCACTTACAACTTTCTGTTCATAAGTTCCAGAAGATTTGTTTCATCTGTTGTCAAATCTGACACGAAGCACTTTTTCCACAGGTTCTACCATTTTCCATTTCTGCTCAAAATATGCAATGTGTTTTGTGTTTTGATTCAGAATTCAATGAAGTAGAAAGGGGTTTCAATATTTTCAAAACATTGTTCTCTTTTGCCTTTAGTACTTGTGTCCTGTGAGGACAAACACTGCATCTTTAACTTGACTCTGTATTTCTAAGTGCTACTTCTTCCAAGGATGATACCAAACTATTTACAGTGGACTGCACAACACCTGCAACCTGAAGATGCACAATAGCAGATGTACACTTATCAAGAATATTCTTGTTGGATAATGTAAAAACCTGAGAGGTGTTGGCTGTTCCTTCAAAATCTTGTGACTGAGCATTGCCTGCAGCATCATCCGCAGTATCATCTATTTTGACATTTACTTCATGCTCAATTTGCTCTAGATGTTTTGTATTCAAGTGTTTCCTAGAACCTGAAAAGATACCACATACATGGCAAAATCCTGCCTGAGCATATTTTAGGCAAAGTGATTTACCAGGACAGAAACCATGAATTAAACAAACACACAAGCAAGTTGGTACTTGCAAAAATGGGCCTGGCAAACAAATCATCGCCATGGTGTCAAATAGGGCTGAAATGGGAAATAGTATCACGATAATGAGAAGTGCTTTTTTATCCAAAACAAAACACAGATTCAATCACAAGACAATACCCAGCCATGCTGATATATTGTCCAGCCCAAATGTCAAATTATACATACACTAGTGTAGCACTCTAGCTTTAACCTCAGCAACATGTGAGCTCTCCTTGACTTTGCCAATGTCTATGTTGTACACAGTTGTCTGCATGAAGGTGCGCATGTTGTGGAGCACCTGATTGTAAGAGGTGATCAAGGTCTTAAAGCTTTTCTACCCAAATTCAAGGTGGATCAGTTCAACCTGCTCAGCAGAGGACATAAAAGTACAGCACTTTTAACTTCCTGTTACCAGTAGGTGACGCTATGACTATGACTCAATATTCACACATAGATGTGTTCAGGTCGAGACTCTTATTAAGGGAGGAGTTTGTTAAACACAAAGCCTGCAAATGGCAAAATCTGCACAAAAAACGCAATTAAATGCAAAATGGCCGACTTCTTGTTGGATTTAGGGTATGGCTCCGAGAAGAATTTTTGTGTGTCTCTCCATGATACATGTCCCTACCAAATTTCATTTATGTACAACAATTTTGAAGGAGGGGCTTCAAATTTGAAGTTCTCTAGGGGGCGCCCTCGAGCCATTTGGCACATCCGTGACCAAGACCCATAAAATATAAAAATTTTCACAACTTCTGACATATGTGCAAAGTTTTGTAAGTTATCAGTCACGTTTGCTCCCTCAAAAATGTGTTTCTTTTGGAATAATAATAATAATGATAATAATGATAATAATGATAATAGAGAATAATAATTCCTTCAACTACAAGAGGGCCTTCACACTGTTCAGTGCTCGGCCCTTAATTAATGTCATTTATTTTATTTATATCCCAATTAACTACCAATATTCATTTATTGATTCATTCAAACTATTTGTTTTAGCATTTCTATTGTAGGCATCAATACTTTATTAATGAATTACCTCATTATTGGGGGCACCACCTCCTTATTGATTAGGATTTGTTAGTGCCAGGAGGAAGCACTAACCCTTTTTCAATTTAATCAATGAATCAGTCTCATGATCCTAAGTTCTTGTCCCAAACAGTGAACTCTGTTGACTGCAGCTCAAAGAAACAACCCAACACTTTTAGGATAAATGAAGACATTTATTAATAGCTAAACGTCTTGAGGATACATGATAAAGCATAAGATAATATACAGAAAGTAATAAATAAAAAGAAAGTAAAATAAATAAATAAATAAGGTCTAAGAATGATAATAAAAATAATAAAGAAAATTATTCAGCAAGAGTGGCTCGAAGTGCGTGACTCGAGCCTTAACGTGTTGCACCAGGGAATGCGAAGGGGAAAGCTAATTCAACTTCTCTAAATATTTTCATTTAATTTATGTTATTTGACATCAACCCTTGATCACAAAGCCATGTTATGCCTTATTGTTGAAGTGATGCATTGTGGTGGAGGCTTCATCTTGGCAGGTCCAGCGTTGTTGGTGCAGAATCTCCAGCGGTGTTGCAGTGAAAGAGCCCGGATCAGCTGTCGGCTGTGGCATCTCAGTAGATACAGATGCGTTGAATGCTGGTAAAGAATCAAGTTGTGTCAGGCTGCTCTGAAAAAGTCTTTAGGCCGGCTTCACTTCTGGTTTGCAGTATTGCTCTCAGAGAGCAGGTAGAGGTTCAGTTTCAAGCCTTCTTCTTCTTCTTCTTCTCCTTTTCTTCTTCTTCTTCAAGAGTTTAAGTTGAAGATTCAGTTTTGGTTGACTTGTAGTAACTTAAGTTGAGTGTTGAATAAAGTGTAGTCTGACTACGCTCAAATCCTCAGCAGTGTCTACTTCAAAATGAAATACTGTATAAAATTAAATTACTATACATGGAAATACGAGACTTAATGTTACAAATAAAACAAAATAAATTAACTTGTTGCAATAAAAGAATAAATACGGATATATTTGGTTGAAAAACAAATAAATGAGATGTCTTAAGAATTTTCTCAAGTTCAAGGAGGCCAGCTCAAAGAGGAATCTCTTTGAGGCTGTTTTTATAAGTTAAGATAAAACGGGAGGAGTTTGGGTGTGTTCTAAAGGTTTTCGAGCCGAATTATTGATGAATATTCAATTTCTTTGTTCCAGGGGCTTTAGGTGTGGCTGGTGCTTTGCAGTCTGCGCCTCCTGAAGTAAAGGAATTTGGGGAAATCTAATTCTGTTTTTGCATGCAGAAACTCACACTTCAAGTCACTGTTGCCTATTATTTCACATTAAAGCTGTAAACACATTCTTTTCATAATGTCCAAGCATTCATGATATTTCTGATTAATAATGTTCCTGCAGCTTGTATCATATTTGTAAAACCATTCAAGAAACAGTTAAGCAGTTTACATGATTCATGATAAGTCAGTTCTTCTAATAACAAATATTAACCTTCATATTAATACTTCATGATGTTTAAGCATATAACCTTCATTAGTTCAACTTTCTCAAACTATTCACACATCTTAAACCATTTTCTGAAATAAAGTTTCATACCATAGTGAAAGGAAAATAAAGTTAGGCAACATTTATGTGATTAGATTACTTTCAGAAACATATTTAAATATAAATTGAACATAACCCTTACTTCATGATATGAAAGCATTCCATGTGACTAAAAGAAAACTTTAAACTGAAATCCTTCAAGCATTATATCTTTACATTCTTATTACTTCAGAAACTTAATTCTTTCAACACAACCAAGTATTTAATTTAACTACTAAAACATGATTGTCTATGAGGTTAATAGATCACAAGTTAAACACTTGGGTGATTTTAAAATAAAATACATGGTTGTCAAACATTAATTAACTCTTCACATAAAATAATATAAGGGCAATATTGTTACCTGTAGTATAAAAGGTTAATAAAATCTAAGTCTTATATCTCTTTAGTAGATAATCATACACCTATGAAAGTTAAACCATTCTTCTTATATTTACATGACAAATAACATGATATAAGTTACATAATTATTAGACCTTTAATTTATATGAATTTCAGGTTTGCCTCAGATTTGCAAGGAGGCTTCACAAAGTCCTCAGGAATGGAGGTTAGTTTTATGGCTTTGGTGAGAAAAGTCTGTGCTCCATCTAAGGTGGGAGTTGTTTTTCTGCGGTCCAAGTGGCCCTTAGGGTCAGTTCATCCTTTTAGTTCATGTCATAATTCAAATTATTGAAATGGTTTCTTAGGAGGTCTTCTGAGTCTGTTGAGCATCACTGATCAAACCCCCACTTAGAGGGTTATAAAGGTCAGTTCTTCTCTTATTTTCCTTAAGAATCAAAGATTAGTTAACACAATATTATATTAATTGATTGATTAAAATGCATGTTTATTTCAACATTTTTGGTCCTCCACAGTCAATGCAGTGATGTTGAGCTGTTTATTTCTGTAAAGCTTTTTGCAGCACATAAATGCACCATTTTAAGCAGAAGACATTCAGATGAGTCAGTTATTTCCACTGCATTACTACAATATGCAATGATAAGGTAACCAAGACAGGTAAATCAAACAAGACATTTAATGTAATAGCCCAAACAAACGTCAAGTCTGGAAGTAGATTTCCACAGTGTATTGAAATTAATGGAAAGCACACTGAAGCTGTTGAAGCTGTAACTACAAGGTTATATATTCAAAAGCTACTGAGCTCTTATTGTTCGTTATACCTGGTGTGTACTCTTCTTGTGCTGTCTTTTCTAGGCCCATCTCTCTTTTAATAGAGAAGCATTTGCTAACAGACAGCAAAGAAAAGAGCTGTGAAGCTTTCATCCTTGCTATCAGCTACAACTACTGCTGCGTCCAATTTCACCTGCTCTGTTTCCCTGCTGCCCCCATTCAGAAGAGAGATGTGTGCTGTTGCTCTTCAGATGTGTGCAGTAAACAGTAGGAGGATGGAGGCAAAGGAAGAAAACCATAAAAACCCATTTGTTGAGGTTTTTTTTTTTTTTTTGAGCCACTGAAAGAAGGTGAAAGCGTCACCTCCCTTGTTGTGTTATGTTGTGTGTTGGAAGAAGCACAGCAGTGTAACAAGCCTGTAAAGAAGTTGTCTGTGGCTGTTTAGAAAACAAGCTTTGTAAGCTCTGTGTAAACTGTGTCTTCTAAAGCTCAGTGCTTTCAATGAAAACATCATGAAAGATATTTCTCTCCTCTCCTTTCTCTCCTGTAAGCTACCCAGAAACATTTTAAGGATCAGGATTACAGGATTTTTCACAGCTTTACACACCAAAGCAAGACCAACCAGGACCCACAAAGAATACAGGACTGTGAAAATCACAAAGCTACATCATGCTCACATCCACAAATGCGCACACACACACACACACACACACCAATGTGTAATGTATTCAAGTGGAAAATTCACAAGTGTGGAGTTTGGAAGCTGGAGTGGTGAATGGGTGTAAAAGGCACTTGTTTTTGATAGCAGGTGCCTGGGTTCACGTCCTGCCTCATTGTGGAAATCAGTATTTTAAAAGTTATCAATGAGCATGATCTTTCCCTAACCTCAACCAGTTTTAATCACCTGAACTTAAAATAAGAATAATTTTCTTATTGTTAACAAATCCCATGAAAAAAAACAAAGCCAACAGTGATTCTTTCCTGTGTCTGGGCTCCGACCTCGTCACTCCCTGCAGTGCACACTTAAGCCTGACAAGAGGGTGTTTGGGGAGTAATGCTAACATTTTTTTCACCCAGGAGGTAGTTTTACTGCAGTAACATTAGGAGTAATGCAGCTATTTTCATAATTATGTAACATCTCCAGTAGCAAGCTATTTTGTCCATTAACTAGAGGTGTCTACACTCCCAAATGCTACATTGTTATATGGAGGTGCTCTATTTCTGCAATATCAGTAATCCAGATGATTGTTGCCTGTACATACAGGAGCTGCTGGTAGCCAATACAGAATGACTTTTCATACTGTCAAAGGTATGTACCGCAACAGGATTAAGGAACCAAGGTCGCTGGCCGCTTTGAGTGACAGGTCACTAGCCACTAGGTGGCTTGTTTCAGCAACCAGGCTTCATTCGGCCCACCTCAGCTCCACCTCTTTGCCCATTTTGGATTAGCCAGGAGTTAAGTGGAGTCAGGCACTGCCAAGATGGCAGTGGTCCCAGTTTGAGGTTCAAAACTGCTCTTCAGAAACCAATTGGTGATGTCATGGTGGCTATGTCCAGATTTTTTACAGTCTTTATTTCTAAGCAAGTGAGATAATCTTATATATAGATTTAAAATCTATAGATTTAAAAGCTATACTTGTCCAGAAATAAGTATAGCAGTGATATTTAAGTGATTTGATCTTGTTTTAAGACTTCTAGTAACTGGAAATCTCGACTTATTTTAAGAAATATTATCAAGTGAAAATGCACTGGCTGCCAAATTATGTTTGGTTCAAGCAAAAGAAGTCTCATATCCAAAATGCATTTTTGCACTGTGTTTGATGGATTGCCATGACATTTTGTACAGACATTCACAGTCCCCACAGGATGAGGCTTGGTGGCTTTGGTGCTCCCCTGACTTTTCCTCTAGGATTTGTAGTAAAGGTTTCTGTGGTGTGCACCTTGTTGTGTGTTCTCAAATTAGAAGCAGGGTGCGCTGGAACAAATCACACTTTTACAAAGCTGTTTAATGATGTCTTACCCTGCTGTGGCATCATAGTGAAGATGCAGTACTTGTATGGGCTGACACTGACCCTGTCCTCCTGTGCATAGCCATGTGGAAGGCTTTTCATAGGCTTCTTTTGATCTTGCTCATATCAGGACTTCAAAGAACCAAGGAGGCTGAGGCCTGACTCTACTTCAGACAACCAGTTCACTTAAGCAGGGCAGAAAGCAAAGATCAGCCCTCTGTGCTTCCTTCCCCTGCTCAGGAACCATCTCTTGTTTGAGCACACCTCACAGAGCCACTGATAGAAGCGATGAAGCATACTAAGTCTGGACTCTCTGAGACTGTCAAGCATGAAACTGGATTATTAGCATCTTGGCACTGTGTGTACACACTGGCTTTTTGGCCATATCAGCACTGGAGCAGAGAGGTTAACAACTCAACTAGGGAGACAGGCTGAGAACCGATGAAGCATCCATACCTCCCCCATTCACTGAGTCCGTCTATTTGTCCACATATCCAACCATCTGCCTACACATCGCTCCATGTTGCTGCCTCACCTCCTCCATCTGCTCAGTGTCATCAGCGTGTCTGCATTCTCTCACTAGGCCTGATTTTTCTTTTCATCAAGGCCTCCAATGTTTTATTTTGTGTGCTAGGACTGGAGAATGTGTAGAACAACAGACCCTCAATTATCCAAACATTTCTGTCATCTTATTAAATGTGTAGAGGAGAGGTTTCACAATGTCCTGTCTCTAGCAGTTGAATAGAACGTCACCATAATTCACATGACACATCTTATGAAAACATGCCCTGCAAATGGGTCAAATTGTGTCATCGGGGTATAGTTACGGATCCTGTTGCAAATTATCACCAGTGGTGCAAAATTTTTCAAAGTAGCCTCTCTGAACGGGAATGCCTTAAAATACCAATTCCATGAGGCCAAACACAGTGTTAGCTGTTGCTGCTTTTCTTTTTTTTTTTTTTGAGCAAAACTTGGTGTGGAGCTTCAGTTAATATTCCCCGGGTTGTCTTTTAGGCTTGCAACTAACACTTATTCGATTATCAATTAATCTGCTGATTTAAAAAAGGGTCCAAATTATATGTTTGTCTAAGCTTTCTTTCATGTACTGGCATTACATTCAATTCAAAATTGTAAGCATGTTTCTTTGAAATAAAAAGCGATAGAAAAATCCAGAGGGTCATTTAACAACACATACTATCTTGAAAGACAAAATAAAGACTCAACAAAGACTCTTCAAACCATCTGAATGAAAAAACATTCCGTCCGCTGCACAATAAAGATTTTTAACCTGTTTCCTATCTATGTAGCCAGAAATGACAGAAATACTAACACATTATTTTATGTGAAAATATAAAACAATAAAAAGTAACATCAATATAGACAATTGTAATTTTTTTTTTTAATTTCATGTATTGAGCAATATACATGAAATACATGTAAATTCCAGGTGTCATCTTTGTTAGGATTAGGAAACAGAGATGCAACTTCAGGAATGGGTTAAAAATGATTTTATTTTGCAGCAGACAGAATGGTTGAGGATTCTGGAAATATGGTAAGTGTTATTTAATGACCTTCTGGGTTTATCAAACTTTTCCAGGTATTCATCTTCAGAGAAACAGGTGCTTACCACTGTAACTTGAATATAATGTATATAATAATACATGAGAGGAACAAACTGGAGCTAGATTTGTGTCCCCTCGTATTCATATGGAGTCCCAAGGCATGAGCAAAATATTTTATCCATAGTTTCTGGTGAGCATCAGATAGGTTCTTATACAAAATATGTTTATCACTTTAAACATATAAAGCAGTTGAATTAAATTGTGTTAAGTTTCTCATAAAATCCAATCCAAGATGAAGATATTTAGAAGATATTTCTACAAAACCATAAAAATAAACATGGGCAGATAAAGGATGTTAAACAACTGTTCTGTTCAGTTATTACCTGCACTCTGATCTGAAAGTATGAGTTCTCTTAGAATGATGCTCTGAGTGATGTGACTGTGGAGACTGAAACTGATCAGTTTTTAAAATGTATTGGATTATTTTACAGTTTCATGGTTGTATTATATATTTTATCTCTATTTATTCATATGATTATTTTTTTATGATGCCTTGTTTATTCATTCAGTTTTTAACACTGGACCTCCATGTGTGACCACAACATTCTGTACATTTTTTTGTTTTATTAAAGTACTTGTTGTTTTAGACTTGATAAATAAAGTGGCTTTTGTGTTTGTATAATGTTCCTGACAGGTAAAAGTGCAGGAGCATGACCAGCACTACTGCAAATCATGATCACTTGTAATGCATTTGAATAATAAAATAAATGGAAGAAAATCCCAACACTACTCCAGCTGATCTGATGAGGATCAGAGTCGTAGTAGTAGTGAGTAAACCAAGCTTGGTCTCCCTTAATCCAGATCTAAGGGCAGGGATTTGACAATATCACTATTCAATATTAGCTCATCTGTTCTTCAGACAAGTCATTTCATTGTATTGTGTTATACTATTCATTCAGCCTCATACTTATGCACATAAGTCCCATCATTTCCTTCTCTTTCCTTCTGCCTGTAATGTTTCAAACTTTATCTGTTTTTGTCTTAAATGAGACCATTTCTTTTCATGTTAACGTTCATTTTCTCCTGAGAGATCCTTAACGTTTATCTTATCTTTCATCACCACTGAACTAGTTACCTCATTCCATAGAGCTCTACTGCCCCCTCTAGGTACTGTGTACTCTGTGCTGTAATGTGGATGTATAGGAGCCTAGTTCTCTGTAGCTTTCTGCTTCAGTAAGAAAGAGAAGGGGAGGTAGCAGTTCTCCCAGCATCCTTCTGTGTTTATATGCCACATTATGGCTGTTCTTTCTGCTTCTCTACCTCCCTCTCTCTTTATGTCATGTGCAGTTAAACTGCTTCAATCCAAAGTGCTTTAGGAGCACAATTTCTAAAGGCAATGTTTAAACAAAAATACAGACATTAATTCAAAAAAATTACTAAAATCCAATTTCAGTAACATGTACTTTAATGGACAGACAGTGAAGGACATTCATCTCCTGTACAGACAGACTGTATAGACAGTAATTCTGATGTTGTAAAATATCCCAAAAAAGTTAATTAATGCAAAAAGTTAATTAATGCCAAAAATAATGACAGTGCAAACTGAACAAGGACAGAATGTGAGTGTAATCAGTGTTTTGAGTCATAAGACAAACTATCACTAGATTTGAGTGACCAATAGGTGTTCATTTGCCCGCTATCTGTTTATATCCCTTGCATGCAACATCTGAGATCAGAGGAAATTATGGGATTTGACCTCAAACTAAATTCTGCTGGACCCAACCAGGCTACCTCTCATTAGTCAACACCTCTCAGTGGTCCATTAGCTTTCTTACTTGTTTACAGGACTGTGAGAGATATGGATCTCCCTGCCAGATAAGGATGTGTCTTGTTAAAAGCCTGTTAGATAAAAGATAAGAAATGTTTTTTATTCCTGAAGGAAATTTTGAAATTGTTCTGCCCAAGAAGCTCAGTATGAATAGTGAAATAAATCTATAAATTAACATAACTATGTCATACATATAAAGTAAAATAAAATAAAAGAAATAGAATAAACAGGAGGTGTTAAGTACAAATAATGATCTAAGCTTCAGAACAGTTTGATAAAACAGTGAGAACAGATTTTACACAACTTTGTAAATGTGTTCCCATTGTATAGCTGTCTCTTCTTAAACAACTTTTCTTGTCCCAGGTGGATTTTTAAAAACGAGTTTTAAAACAAACAAACAAAAAAAATGTTTACAAGAAGTTCTGGGTCCATCAAAGTGGTCTAACTAACTAACGTAACAAGTGAACACAAAGTGGGACATATATAGTGGCTGATTGGACCATTTTAGAAACAAAGGGAAAAGGGAAAAAAAGAGGTATGTGAGTGCAGGAGGGCCACCAACATCCAAATCAGCCTGCTAAAGCTTTGTGACTGATAAAGGCGCCAGGACTCCAGACTCCCAGAGACAATGGGAGTCCATTTTGGACTCCATTTCCACTGATGCACTGCAAATTTGGCACCTAGGTGCTAAACAGGAAACAGTCTCAACAAACAGTCTCTGGTAGAGACGCTCCTGCACAGAGGAGCGTCATAATGACACAGCCATGACATCACCAGCCCTTTAAAAAGTGAACGCACCCTGAAGGACACGCCTTCATTGTGAACTGAGCTAGGAGGAACTTCATCCTTCTGTGAGTCAGCTTTGCTAACATAGGTAAGAATCAGCTGCTGTGAGATTCCCTGACAGCGCGAGGGCGGCCACCGTCAGCATCCAAGCCGGAGTGAAAGATGGACTGAACACGCACCCTGCTCGCTTTCTGAAGCGACCAAGTAAGAGGCTTAAGTCTGGTCAGAGGCAGTCTTATTGTGTGTTAGTTTCAGCATCAGTGCTGTTGTTTAGCTTTTAGATTTTCAGCTTTATTGCTATTGTTTTGTTGTGTGGATTGACGGACCGCTGACTCCATTTGCTCTGCTTTACTCTAAGGAGTATTTGAAGTTTGCTGCCTGTTTAGTTTGGTTCACCACACTAGACTGTTTTGTGTTTGTCCTGCTCGGGACTACCGCTGTGTTTGTGCCACCGTGAGTGAGAGAGTAAGTTGCTTTGTCGATCAGAAACCAGACAACGTGCGTTACAGACTGCCGTCCGTATGCACGCTCTCTGTGGTCAAAGGAACCATTTCTCTCCCTCTCACAGTCGCTTTCTCTCCTCTTTCTTCCCCATCTTGCAACTAACATGCACACACACACGCCAACATCTTTTTACACATCTGATGGTCAGATAGCGTGGGACTCGTTCCTCGCTATCCGCGTTCAGACACGTGTTTTTCACAGAATTTGGTGAGTGCAAGACGCCGACCACCAGGCGGTGCCATCTTGCTATTGTCTAACCAAGACACTGCCATACTTCCGCCATTTGTTTATCACGTGACGTGACTTCCTCCCATAGTCACGTCCGCGTCCCAAACCCTCGACGTCATCACACCAGATCACGTCACCATCTTGTCTCTCACAAGACTCTCTCACACACACACACACACACACACACACACAGACACGTGCATTCACCTGCATGTATTCAACCCTGTACATAGCTGTTTGTGTTAGTAGTAGTTTATTGATCAGAGCATTTGTTAACTTTGTTAATCTTGCCAACTTTCATAAATACGTTTGTCATTATTGGAAATCACAATATCCCCCATGATGTGGTGGGCACTTGGTACAGTCTGACTGGTCACATTGTATTTAAGAACTCTGCTTTTGGGGCCACATCTTTTCTCTGTCCTTCCGGCAGCGGCACCCTCAGCACTTGTAAACTTAAAAGAAATAGGAATTAGAACAATTTAAGACAAGTTCTTTTGTCATTATTGTGTTTAACATATTGTGGAAAGTGGCTGATTGAAGGAGTCAGAGCTCAAATTCAACCCTTCTTTGTTCACCTTTGAATGTTGATACCTCTCAGATATTAACATTCTAGGTTACCTCTTTTATGAGACTACTTTCTTTGGTTATTGGTCCTAGTATCCGGGTGGTGCCCTGTAATTGTTAATTCATTAATAATTCTATTAATTGTTATAATTAATTCATTATCATTGGTAAATGAATAATCAACTGTGCTCCTCACAGATCCAACAGTTGGTGCCTGAATTATTGATTGATCTCTTATTGATAATCTCTTGATTTCATAATTCATAAATATCTATGATAATTATGAATTATTACTAATAACCAAACGCACTTATACCCGTCCCAACACTGCTATGAATGAGAAAAAAGAAAAAAATTATAAAGCACCCTTTAAGCAAAATGTACAAATTGCATTCCAGTGGTAGGAATATAATGACAGGGACAGAGGCATAAGACATATACAAGTGTAATATGTGTATAGTGTCAATCATGCTTTCAATCCCTAAATTTCATTTGGTACATGTTCACAGTGACTTATTACAAATAAACCATCAGGACAAAAGAAGTCGCATGAACTGACAGGCAACATATTGACTGGACAGCTTTGGTGATGTCACCCTGCCTCATCTGGACTACATGGACCCACGTGTGGAGATCAAATTCTCATGACTGGCAGCAGGACACCTGATGTGTTTATTCACCTTCTCTGGTGTCACAAAGAGCTCAGCTCATGAAGAAATAATTGATTTTGATCTTGACTATGTTTTATTAGTCCAGACTGTAAAAAGACCTCATCTGTCACGAATAATGATGGAAAGAGGCTGCTTATACCAAAATATTACAGAGGATAGTTACAGTTTGATCACTACACATGTTTGAAGTGCTTTTTACTTTCTTACAGATCAGGGAAAATCCTCACACTCCTGCTGACATACATACTGTATGTGATACCATGGTTATGTGGCATAAATATATACAGGGCATTGTTTATACAAATCTCCTATAAGATTGTTTCCTTAGCTGTTGGATTTAACAGGGGTTTAGTGATAAACAGGGGTTTAGATGCTAAAATCACCCTGTCATATCTATTATAACTACTCATAACAGTTACACAGTCATAACTCAGTCAAATTAGAACGCAGACATCATACTGGTCAACTTACCCCTCTGATGATAAGGTATTTTGCTTCCACTTTTCCATAGCAACAGGAAGTAGAGACATGTCCATTTTTATAGACAGTCTACGGTACAGATATTTTCCCTGTGTTGAAAACCTGTGACCATACAGGTTTTAAACTTTTTTTTCTTTTGCAAAAAAACTGCCCCAGAACATATACTACCATTCTCAAGCCTGTTGATGGCATTCTGAGTGCCCTAAATGGGAAGCCACATCAAAAGCGAGATGTGCTATTGAAGCATTTTATCTGTTCATCTGAGAGGACAGTGGCTGGCCAAACTGTTCTCACCAGGCTGATTGACAGCAGAACTTAAATAGTTTTCATGTAGGTTCCACGGGAAGTAATCAACATTGTTTGCCCACCACAGCAAATCTTCCTATAGTGAAACTGGCAGGCTTATAGCCACACTAGAGCCCTGATGAATTAGATACTGATAATAAGTTCAGAGTATATAAACAGCAGGAGCTTTGTGTGATTTAAACAGCTGTCTGTGGAGATGACGCTTCACTAAATGCGCCAGTGGAGAAAAAAATAGACTCAGAGTGTAAAAAAGGTGGAGGGATCCATGCCTCAGAGTCAGTGTGGATTGATAATTTTTTATAAAACTGGAAGTAAATCTGTTTGATGAGACATGCAAGTAACGGACTTAAAAACACTTTTCAAAACGCTCTCTATGTGGATTGGCCATAAGACATGTACAAATGCCACACGCCTATAAGTAAAAAGTAAAAACTGTGCAAAAACAGCTCAAGGTTCAAAGTGTTCAGGAGTTCCGATGTAGTACCTGGTCTCTGTATGATCTTATGTCCCCTCTTAGAAAGCCCTCAGCAGATAACAGGGGAATGTCTGTGAGACAGGAAGCAAGTCAAGTATCCAAGTTTAATCTGAGTTTAGGTGAAAAGACCGGATGGATATATGGCTGTAGTTAAAGCACCAGATGGACCACAAATTACAAAACACATCCATACATTTTAGTCCAAGATCAAAACCTTATTAAATTCTAGTAGTCTATAATGAAGGTGTGTGCAGGATGAAAGGATGGCAGGAGGGTGAATTCCGTTAATTTGAAAACACAAATTATTAAATTGAGAGCACAAATTAGTTATTTTTTCCTCTAAGTTCAAAGTTCAAGTTTTAAAGTTACCTTGAAAATACTTCCATTACTTGATGTTAAATGAGGACCAATTAGTCCCACTGATGAACTAATTGTTTCGGCTCCAAACCAAATCACATCCTCATAAAAATCTAGACCCTGTTGACTTTTGAATGCTGAAATCCATATTTGCTTCAAAAACAGCCGATGTGGGCAGTAGTCTGGTAATGTTTGCGCATTTGTTTGCTATGGCTCAAACTGAAATTATTCATTTCTCAGAATAGAAAATAATCTTTCACTCAATGACAGATCTTCACAGTCCATGACTTCACAAGTATCGCTGAGATCTTGTTCACAAATGACCATGACCTTATTCAAGGCAGATTAATGTATTATTATCAGTGTTCCGCCTAACTGTCTCTGTGAAGAGGGTTGGTCAGTCGACCTACGTTCCAACCCTCCGCTGACATCATGAGCTGCGGGAAGGGACAGAAGAGTGAGATCAGAGATACTTTGCATGGTGTATGGACTCACCTTCAGAGATAAGATGACAAGCTCAGACATCCAGGGGGAGCTTGAACCTGTTGAAAAGAGCCAGAACATGTAATATGGTATACCATAAAGGTAAACCAGTGGCACACAACAGAGACCTCGGCTCATATATCATGAATATGTGGCTGCAAATGATAAGGTTACAGAGGGGAGCGGTCTACCCAAGGCAACCCTAGCATTAGCAGCTAATTGCTAATTAGCAGAAACACTGATTATGACTAATAATACACTTTAGCTAATTAACAAGTAAAAGTATGAAATCTGAGCTGAATCAATATTAAATCATGGCTGAATCAAATCATAAAGAATCAGCATTGAATTGCAGTGTATTGTATTATTAACAATGCATCTGTATTTTTTTTGTATCACATCATTTCCCATGCATCTAGATACACATTAAACATCAGTCCTCCCATTCATTTGAATGGAGGTAGTACATTTAGGCTACGGGGGTTTTGGCCACAGTGGTGCCACAGCGGCCTACGGCAATAAAGTTAATCCAGAGTCAACCTTTGGAGAAACGCAACCTGACGTCACGCTGCGGTGGCCAATCACAGCTGGCAATCAGACTGATCAGAGCTGTACAACCCTGCCGTGAGAGAGGACAAAGATATTACTAAGATGAGGGAAGGAGATTTCTCTTTGTTTGATAAAATTAAAAGTAAAGTTAGGCTTTGCTGTTGGCTTCCCAACACATTTTAAAAAAGAGTGAGAGAGACCAGCTGTGGTCGAGCCAGAGAGTGAATGAAGAGAGGTAGCAGTGGTAGCAAGAAAGCTGGTGAATCAGATCAGTAACATTATTTTACTGATTGTTTCCGATTGTCTTCTAGAGCACAAATAAACATGCCAACACACCTCTGTTCAACCTTGCGGTGGTGCGCTGCAATGCCTGATTTGGCCTGAAAAGAATTGTTTTTACTACCCACCAAAAAAAGCTTTATTTTTAATTTTTTCATGTGTATTTACTGATTTACATTTTTTTCCTGCAAATATATAGATATATATGCCAAAGAAATGTTAAAGTTTAGGATGTTGAGTCTTATTATTATCATAATCAGCCTTCAAAGTGTAGAATGTGAGGCTCAAAACATGACCTTCCTGTTATCGTGGGCTGAAGCTGGATTTATGGTCCATCAGAACTGGTTCTAAGATGGTTTCTAAAGATAATTTACTTTTAAAATGATTTACATTTTTTTTCTCAGACTAAATAGGCACTGTTTTTCTTTTCTCTTTTTTTGGGGGAGACTCAGTATTGACTCAGGGCTGCCTGGACTTGGACTAGTCTGGGACCCGATTTAAGTGGTTTTGATGTCAGCTTTTGTACTGAAGTGAAGTACGTATGGCATTTAAAAACGATGCATTTCAATCCAGCTGTTTGTATTTGAGTTTTCAATTTACGCATAAAAAAAACCCTGAGTAGAAAATCTGGCAGTATGTAAATGCTTGGCTGAAGTGGAAAAGTTGGTGTATGTGATGGAAACAGACTTGAAACAGACTTAAGTCATGACATACATGAAGCAACCATCAAGATGAAAGTTCTACCTAAAAAACCCCAAATCAGTCTTTCCATTTTACAGAAAAATAAACTCAGAGGGAGCCTAGATGCACCCAATTTTCTTCACTACTATCTGGCAAACCAATTACAGTATCTTGTTAAATGGATCCACTCTAACCTGGCTCATATATCTTAGATTAAAAGAGAACAAGCAGCATGCAGCAACATAAAAATCTCTAATTTACCTTTCATTGGCTCGAACACAAAACATCACAATTGCTTCAAAAACCCACCTAAGTCTTAAACTCTGACAGCCTGGTTGGAAAACACTCAAAATTAGCAAATTACAATTGACTCCTTGCATGTACACCCCACTCTGGCACAACCTGGACTTTCAGCTCAACAAATTCCCCCTTCACTTAAACAGATGGGAACTAGGCTTGCCACGGCAGTCGGTGTTACTAGTGTTACACGGTGTTGGGGCATACACCGATTACATTACTTGCCCACTGCCCATACTGTCGTTTTGCTTTTTTTTTATAGAAATAAAACCCATTAAGTTCATTTTTGACATATCAGCACCCCTGTTCATCAAAAAAAACCCTCTGATTTGTTAAGTATTAAGCATGTTATCAATACTTAGTCGAATGACAGACGCTACTATTATAAACTGAAAGTGTATGCTTCGTGACCATTAGCAGAAGCAGCAGAGTTGCAGCAGCAGAGTTGCAGTAAAGAATAGTGGAGTAAGACGTCTGTCTTCCCTCCTGCTCTCTGCTGTAAACACGGGCCTCCCGGGTCGCTGTGTTTGTTTTCATCAGAAACTCCTCCACTCTCTGCCTGCTCGGCCTGCTCTTGTAGTGTCTCTCTCCGGATGGCAGGCAGGTTTCTGCGGTCCCCACGTCTTTGTGCACCGCAGCCTGGCTGTACATCGAGAACAGCCTGCTGGCAGCAGCCTGAAACCTGCCGACACTAACTCTTGAGTAAAGGGAAGACCTTAACTAAAAATATAACTTCAGAGATCAAAGAATGTGCTCTAAAGATTGAGCATCAGCAACTAATATCTTATCATATAAAATGTCCGGTGTAACCGGTAACACCGGTGTTGTCACAAGTTTATTAACCAATGGGAAAATGTCCTCACTGTGGCATCCCTAATTGGAACAAAAAGTAATCACATATCTCCACCATCTATTTCAAGAATAGTCATTTTTCTCATTTTAAAGACCTGATCCAGAGGTTCGGGGTCAGAGGTGGAAACTCCAATAACTACAAATTAAATCAGTCATTAAAAGTAAAAGCAATATATTAAGTAATCCATTCAAACCAGCAGAGCAGATTGTGAAATATTCTACATCCACCAAAATTCTTTCAAATTTATATAAATAAATCTCCAATATAGATAAAATCATCCAACTGCTAAATGGGAAAGAGATTTATCTGTCCCCTCTGACACCAGCCTCTGGTCACAGGGTTAATTTGAAATGACAAAGAATGCAAATCTACAACTAATCCAGTATAAAATCTTCCATAGAACACACATCACTCAAAACACAAACAAAAGAAAACAAATGCATAAAATGGATCTCTCCATCACAGATAAATGTTCACAATGCACTCTTGGCACCACAGATGACTACCTCCACTCCTTATGGCTTTGTCCACTCATACAACACTTTTGGTTTAAGGTTTAAGGTTCTCAATCTTGGGCTGCAGCCATGATGTATACTTGGCAATTTATCGTCAGTTGAACTTCCACCAAAACACACAAAACCCACACTGGTTGCCCTAGCTATTGCCAAGAAAGTCATCCTCACAAACTGGAAAACCAAACAAACAGTAAACATCAATTATTGGTTAAATCTTTTTCGCAGAACATACTGTATATAAATGGAAAAAATAACTGCCTGTAAAAAAAACAAATGTCACACTTTTTGAAAACTTGGATTCCATTTATCACCAATCTCAATCTTAATTTCGATTTTACCTGTTAGCAAATGCCACTAAACCAGCCACATTTCCATACTCAGACTTACCCATACATACACATGCAGTCATATACAAGTCATACACTCAACATTTCACAGCCAAACTGTCTCATATTTTATCCCTCAACAGTCTGCTTGTAAGTGCTGTTGCATAAATACTTAGTGTTCATGATGAATATGAATCATAATGAAGGTGTGTCACTGTACTATTGGTTAGATGTGACCAGCTGATGTGAAAAGCTGACATCTTAATTGACGCCCAGGGGAATGACAGCAAGGAAATTATAAGTGAGCATGTGTGAGGGATGGTAATGACAGATGGTTTGAGAAATAAGACCCATGTGAAAGTGGTCACAGACTTTTGGACCCTACTGACCCAACAGTGGACTGCTAATCTTTAAAAAGTATTTGTCAAGCACACCAAGCAATTGTTAATGTGAGTTAGCATTAACAATAGTTTTAGGCAAAATACATTGACTTGAAGTTATTGAAGCAACAGTGGGACAGTAAAATGGCACGTGCATTGTTCTCTTTGCACCACTATTTGTGCATACAAAAAAAAACAAAAAAAAAAAAAAACAGCAGCTCGCCAACTATCTGAAGAGAAAACAGAGTTGCAGCTTAGGAAACTGGTTACAAATCTTTTTCAATCTTTACAAATCATACACCAGATGGAATATTTTTCCATCGAAATTGTTAATTGTTAATTGTCTTTGAGGTGTCTGAGAATAACGTCAGAAAAGCGTCAAATCTTTTAAACCTTCATCGCTTATTTATCTTCTTCTAGAGAAGAAGTTAATAGGAGTCTATATATTGGTGGAGTTCCCAATGTCCCGCAGATACCAGATATGTAAATGTCTGAAATTTGGTTAAATGAAATGTATGTAAAATAATGTACACAATATCTAGACAAATTCCACTGATGGACTGGTACAGCCAAAAAAAAAAAACATGCAACCTTGTGGTGATGCATTGCTAAACTACGTGTACGTAGTTTGAATTGTTTTAGTTGGAAATGTTCTGACATTTATGTCAGAAATGCACTTTTGTGCACCAATCAGGATTTAACGACATTGAATGAGAATCTGATGATTGTATAATTTTTTCTGCTGATTAACTTTTCAGAACCAATATACCTGAAGGTTGTCATACTACTTATTTGTGGGACCATATGTGTTCATAGGGTAATCATGCTGAAATTTTTTGAAAGTCGTCAAGGCACCTGCTTTTCCTACTAACCACTCATAGAGAAGCTGCACCCAGTGTCCCTGGCACTTCCCACAATCAGAGGTACAGGATCCATACATTTGTAATTATGACAAGGACATTTTTTAACTGAACAATTACATTATTATTACTAAATATTGGTGGCTACAAAACTGCAGGGAAAATGGAGGATGTCAAAACCAGGTGCAGCATTGTATTCTGTACATAAATTTAATTTCATAAAAACCTACAGTGTGAGAGTATTCAGGTTGTCATAGTGTAATGGTTTCTGCCTTAGATAACCAATACTCCCTGCCAATGTGGATAAGACACCAGCAAATGGCTGTCCTTTACCTCTGACCTAGGTATCGAAGGATACCAAAATCTACACAAGACCACCTTAGCCTGCTTAGGTAACAAAAGTTCAGCTTGGCTTCTATAAGCACCAACTGTCATTGAACCATTCTAAAATGGGCCTATTTAGTCAGGAATGCCTGACAGCTGTGTCACAATAAAAGTGTATGGGTGCAAATAGGTGTTGGAGGTTTGAAAGTACTCCAAGATGACCCTTTAACAGGCTATCTCTGGAGGAGGCCCACTCTGTTGGTTGAGGCCATTTGCCCGGTTTTATTGGGTGGCTTCCGTGCCCTGACCCTAACATCTTTGTCAATTCAATGCATTTAGTAAACCTTTCAATCAGATATGCTTGTTATAGATTCTACACTGAATTATACCTCTATCACAGATGCATCAGGTTGATTTCAATCAACAGATCTAAACCTGTCCAAAACTGTTAGTTAATAAACATTGCATGTTTATCCTTAGCAAGTTCCATTATAAATTTTCAATATAAATAAATTTAGATCTCATGTCAGCTATATCTCAGGAGAAGCATCTTTGCTTGCCTTAAAGAGCTAACCAGAAGACCTCAGAGATGAGCACAAGCCAGGAACTTTGGTTGGAGTGTATAAAGGTACAAACCAGTTTTATTTGGTTTTTACAAAAATGAGTATTACAAAATATAAAAAGTAAAATACAAAAACTTGAATGCAAAAGTTAAAAAGGAAAAACCCTCTCTAGGATTTAAAGGAGTCAAAAAGGCAAAAAAAAAAAAAGGCCAAAAAGGCCAAAAGGACCAGAGATCGGAGATCAGAGACCAGAGCTCAGAGACCTGACCGACCATGTGGCTGTCCCAGCCTTCACTATTATATCATTTTATATCAATACATCCCTAACTTCCTACATTTCAGCACCCATCTATGGTCATTTGCCAGAATGTCAACAAGATATTGGCTAACATTTGCTTGCATTGCACAATACAATGATACTTCTTTGTCAATAACAACACAATACATGGAGCCCTGCTATTTAAGATACCTCTACATTTTCCAACCCCTTAACAGTTGCAGTTGAGCATATAGGGGTGTCAGCGAGGTATGGGAAACATTGGATTGAAGAAAATTGGCATTTTTGAACAGAACTTCTAAATCCTCAGGTAGGTCACAGTGACATATTTATTCCAAAAGGAGTATGGGTGACTGGAAGTGCTGATTAATAGGATAGTGGGTTGTCACAAAAAAAATTAACAACTATTTTAATAATTAATTAACAAGAAAAAATCCTACACATTTGTTACTTCCAGCTTCTCAAATGTCAAGATGGGTTGCGTTTATCAGTTTTATGTACATTCCAAACACACAAAGGTGTTTGGAATGTTGGTCAGCAGGGATGGAAATTAGCACTGGCCACAAGCCAAATACTGGTGAATTTGTGAAGTGGCAAGTGCCTTTGCTCAACCTGGCAGCCATGGTGGTGGGTAAATAAAAGGAGCATACCGAGTGATTTGTGATGTTCCGCAACACAGATTGACCCAGGCAAAAGAGATGGAGATCAAAATGAGAAGTGGAGAAGAACTGACAATGGAGAATCTCGTGATTGGTTAGTTTATGAGGAGACAAGCCAGACAATGTTCCGTTCTGTATGTTGTAAACAGATTTTGGATGCCATTAAGAGAACTAATAGTTTAATTATTGGGAGGATATTTCATTTTTTGTTCTCTATAAGAAGGTGGGGCAGCTGCAAAATGTCACTGGTTGTACCAGAGTACAGTGGCTACAGCGAACGGATTTTGAAGGCAGCAAGCCACGGAGGGAAAACACACCTTTATTTTTCCCAAATTCAAGAGGAACTCAACACAGCTTCTTTACCCCTAGCAGACGATGCTTTCAGCAAGATGCCAAAAGCAATGTGTCACAGATGTAATGACAATATTCTTCTGCAGTTCTTAACTGAGGACATCAAGTCTTGTGATACTGACATGGACAAAAACTATGATAAGGATAGCAACGATAACAAAGGGAGAACATGTAATGATTTTTGATCATAACATTTTTAGTCTATTAACTATAGACATATATTACCCAAAATAATTTTATCTTATAAAGACAAATGTTTAAAAAAGATTGTTTTCCATCTTGCTGATTAACCTCTTACTCCTGTCTCTTCCCCACATATGTTCTCCTTCCAGCATAGATATTAGGGATGTGCAGAGAGCCCAGTATTTGTATCTATATTTGTTGAGGCAGCAAAATTATTTGTATTTGTATTTGTATGCGAATAAAAGTGGAAAGAGGCTTAAAAATCCTGTTGTTTTTTTTTTTAATTACACTTTTAAAGTGTTACAATAAGTGTTCTTGAATAAACTACCCGACGAAGGAGGTCCCCACACCATGTCTCGAACTGGAGTTTCCCAGCTCATAGATGACTGTGCTGACTACTGAGCTAAAACTCATTGCCTCATTGCAGACAGACCTCTACCTATTTATACACCCATAACACAGAGACAGCACAGCGTGTAACGTGTATGGAAGAACTCCAAAGGTGATTGTTGCGTTGCAATTTTCATTTATTGCCTACTTTTTACAATCTAATTTTGTGGAAAGAAGGGGAACAACAGGTTATGGAGTGTCCCTTGAGAGCACTTCGCTTGTGTCAGTAGCTCAGCTTTATATCTGGGGAACACCCCCAACTCCAGGAGTGATGTCCAAATTAGGAAATGTGCATCATGTAGCAGGTGGATGTGACCCCCCTCACTGAGACCTGCTGATAGACGTAACAGTGGAGCAGAGGAGAGAGACTGAGATAGCGATGTAACCGACCTGTACGCTGGTATTTGACATGGTTTTATTTTTTCTTCCCAAAAACAAATAATTTTTAAAGTATTTGTATGGAACAAATATTTGTAAAAACCCCACTATTTGTACTTTGCCGAATAATGTACTTATATATTCGGGCACACCCCTAATAGATATGCAAGAGACGTAGTGGTGGGTAGAGTACTGAAAATCTTTACTCAAGTAAAAGCACAGTTACTCCCACACACACATAAAAGTAAAAATTACCATTTGACAAACATACTCAAGTAAAAGTATAAAAGTACTTGGTCAATAAACTACTCAAAGTACAAGTTACTTTGTTTTTTAATATTATTTAGAGATCTTCACAAGTCATTTATGCAAATCCAAGTCAAGTCTCAAGTCTTTGGTCAAGAGTCTGAGTCAAGTCTAAAGCCTCTTTTTGGAATAATAAGTTACATCTGCATCAGGTTAGAAATAGCTAATATGTATCAGAATCAATCCAGTGATCATCTGACTTAGATGTTTATACAGTGTGTTGTACATTAGTAAAACAACCAAACCTTAAACTGAAAAATTATTTGCCTGATTCACTCAATTTTTGCATATGCCCAGCTCATTAATATCTGGCATAAGCACATGTCTCTGTACTGCAAGGGAGACTGGTTAAAGCTCTCTGTGTGCACACAGCTTGGATGACAGCTCATTTCAGTTAATGCAGCAAAATGCATAGTAGATAACAGACTAATTGTAACGAAAGTATAAATGGCAAATATAGTGAAGTTAAAAGTAGAATACTGGCCCAAAAAATACTTGAGTAAAAAGTACAGTTTTTAAAAGGAATGTGAAAAGTTACCATTTCTAATTTTTTTTTTTTTTTACTCATTTGCATTACTTGTAATAAGTTACTACCCACCCCAATGAGAAGTGTTTATGTGTGTGTAGGGCTTTTTTTTATTCATTAGTTAGACTGTAAGTAATTAAGTGTCCAATAAGTTAATAGAAGACTACTGAAGTAATGAGGCATTAGGTAGACCATAACTGTGCATTCATGGTAGACGAGTAAGACCCAACGCCTTGACCATCTGGAACTAACACAAGCTCCGAAAGTAGGTCCTATAACAGGTGGACAGAAATGTTTGGGAGGTAAATAATAATAGTACAATGTTGTTAAATGTTGCATGACATAGATTAGGCTTTATCAAATACTCTCAACCCTTATTACACAGTACTATATTGGTAATAGTGTATTGGACAACTTCTCATTTAATTGCATATGTCATGAAAGGGAATGACTTTGAGTTAGTAACATGACCACAGTTCTCTGAGTAGCACGAGTGAGCATCTTATATTGGGAACGCCCTCGACATGACCTCATCACCACTATGTTAATTTAGAGGGCTCCGGCAAAAATATCAATATTGCAATATTCAGCAGTAGTGCCGAGATCAGAAAGTGGCTGATGGTGCCACTCTTTTTCAAATGGCATATATAGACTCTGATTGATATGTTGGTTTTTGTTATGCAGCTGCTGTATTACAAGCCTATGTCACCGTCATACACCACTTCTCACCATACAGATCCTTACAGACATATTCCATTGATGATTATGATATACCGCTGTGTGTGAATTATAAATGGTTTTCTCAGAATCAACACATGCCACTAGAACAAGAGTGGCATACCATCAGCCACTTCTTGATCTCAGCTTTTCATTCAGCTTTTTCTATACTTTTCTTACTAAACATTAGCGTGCTAATATTTTCACTCCACTCAAGTTAGCATTGTGATGTTAGCTCAAGCACTGCTATGGAGTATGCTGCAGTTACTGCTGAAGACACTAGTATAGCTATAGTCTCTAGACCCGTATTTAACAAACTGCTATTAGATGGTATTTGGACTTAAGTAAAGGTTTTTCCATTTTTACTCCTACTCACAGACTGAAGAATAATAGCCTCTATCAAATTTCTTATGATTTAAGTGTTACCACACTTGTAACTGTTTATTTTTTCTTCATCAGGCTTTTCTTTTTTTCATTTTCAACTCTTCTTCATATTTCAACTTCTTAATTTAAACAGCATTGTGCTGAATCAAAGCCTGTTTCAGCTTACACCGTCATAAAGGGCAAAACATGAATACTGGGTTGAAAAATACTTTTTATACATTTTCAGGCATCCTAATAACATCATTCAGTTATCAGGCCATCATCTGTGTCAACTGTATTGTTACCTGTGATTGCGTTACATATTGTGCCACCATCTTGTGGTTAAATCAAAACAAATCAATCAAGTCAAAAAAACAAACAAAAAAATCAAATTCCAATTCAATTTCCAACAAACTGTATGAGGCTTTAGAAGCAATAGATCCAGATAGATAAATAGATCTAATGGATCTATGTATAGATAGATGGCAATCTGGATCTATTGCTTTTGAAACGTGAAGCATTTTGGATATATAAATTAAACATACTATCACTGTCACATAGACAGAATGAAGAGCTAGGCTTGAGATGTTTCCTTACAAGCTCAGATTAACTGTTCTTATTTAGCTTTGATTCAGTTTGTTGGAAATTGTACTGGAATAAGATTTTTTTGTTTGTTCTTTTGGCTGAATTGATTTGATTTAACCACAAGATAGTGTCATAATATATAAAACAAACACAGGTAACAATCATAGACTGTGAAAAAAAAAAAGATTGTAGCCACCGTGACGTCACCCACTGGTTTGTGGAGTCCCATTTTGAAGCCTCGCGTTTGCATTTTGACCATCACCATCTTGGATTTTTGGAGCCAGAAGTGACCATCTTTGGACGAGAGGGTGGAGTTTACCCTAACACTATAAAAAATGTCCATCTGACTGTACTTTTAGTACAACCCAACGTTTAGTTTAGTTTAGTTTAGTACATTTAGTTCACCCAACGATGAACAAGACTTTTTTAGGTGACTGTTATGACCTGCTCGTAGGCCACAACAAAGGAGGGAGACACATGCCCAGAGAATTATTAAAGTAAATAACAACAATTGCAATGGGGTGTGGAAGTCAGTATCAGTGGTGTTTGAAAGTGTATGGATGTGTTGTGTAATGTGAGGTGCGTGTTGTCAGTGCAGAATAAAACCAAAAAGGAAACACAAAAAACAACCACAGCGTGGTGAGTGGGTAAGGGATCAGAGAGGGACTGGAATCAGTTCAGGCGGGCTTAAATAGTTTCTGGGGCACTGGCCAGGTGTTCCCAGTTAGTACTTGAATGACATCGGAATCACCCATCCAAGGACCTGCAACACACAGACAAACCACAGGACCAAAGGCAACAGGCTCTGGGGCCATTACACCCCCTCTCCCTATAAAGTCAAAATTCCAGAGGGAACGCTGGCACCCAAACAACTGATCCCCCTCTCTCCAATATAACTAATGTATATTTAAATACCTAAATGAAACAACAACGTATAAAACTACAATACAGAATGTCAAAGTATATAATACCAAATAAACAAACACCTCACCGTTTGTGTTCCCTTATAACCCTGTAATTCCCCCCCTCTTGATCCTCAGCAACTGAATCCTGGAAGCTGATTAAGAGGAAAGAAAGAGAGAACAGGATAATGGACCCAAACAGAGCAAAATAACCACATCAAAAAGGACGTCATTCACAGGGAGCCCGAGACAATGCGTCCGCCACCACATTGTCCTGTCCCTTGATATGGCGAATATCTAAGTTATAGGACTGGAGCATCAGAGCCCAGCGAATCAGCCTCTGGTTAGGGCACTGCAAGGAACTCAAAAACGTTAAAGGGTTGTGATCAGTGAAGACCACGACAGGGACAGCGCTAACATACACACTGAAATGCTGCGAAGCCAAAATCAGGGCTAGTGTTTCCTTTTCAATGACTGAATAATTCAGCTAATGTTTATTAAATTTCCTCGAAAAGAAACAAACTGGCTTATCCACTCCTAAATCATCAGACTGTAACAGCACTGGCCCTGCACCCACATAACTTGCATCTACTTCCAGTTTGAATGGTTTCTCTCACTGTGGAGCAACCAAAACAGGAGTGCTACAGATGAGGGCTCTGATTAGGCTTACTGGTTAGCTGACATGTATGGCATGACTTTATGTAAGCAAACATCTCTTTTCAGACATGGCCAAAAGAAATACCTCAGGATGTGGTCATAAGTCTTCCTTACACCTAAACAGCCAGACTCATCATGGGAAACCTGCAACACCACACTGCGGAACCTAAAAGGCACCACAATTTGGTAAACAGGTTTACCAACAATATGCTCCCACTGAGGTACCCACTTCCTCATTAGCACTTCATTCTGGAGGAAATAACACTGAGCATGGTTTTTCACCTCACCCCCAAGAAGCACACTCTCCATCAGATCCCTCAGAGACGAATCAGCACACTGCTCCTTCACCAGCTCACTGTGAGAAACAGACCAAGGCACATCAGGACATGTGACAACATGCTGCTGCAGGATATCATCATTTTCAGTGGAATTTATTTCATCTGATTGTGCGCACTTCATGGCACGTGTCACAGCGCATGCCGTAAACACATCAGGAAACTCTGTTTCACATTTGTCAGGCTTACTGCTAACCAGGGGCACTGGTGCCACGATAGCAGGAGGTGCAACATCAGCCCACACCCGACTCCCCACTATATCATTACCCAAGAGCATCATAACACCAGCCACAGGCAGAGCCGGCTGCACGCCGACCGCCACCTCACTCTGAAACAGGTCAGAGAACAACATAATTTTATGGAGAGGTACACGCAGAACCTTTAAGCACATTCCAAGCACCGGAATGAAAGTACCCATGTAAGTGTCATTTGAAAATGGTAAAGTGGATGCTAAAATGAATGAATCAAAAGCACCAGTATCACGCAATATCTTCACATGCACTTTCTCATCACTCCCTACCAGCGAGACAAAACCTTCAGTGATATAAGACTGAGTAAGACTCCAGCTCCGGACTAGACACTTGTGGTTTCAACTCACCACATGCAAGCTCAGACATCTGCTCAGAGACAGGTGCAACAAACATTGCTGGCTTGGGGTTAACACTAACACTAGCCTGCTTAGTCCTAGATTTAAAAGCATAACAGTCTCTCCTCCAGTGCCCTTGTTTATGACAATATACAAATTTTGTCAAAGTCAGGAGCCCCACGTTCATGTCTCTGCTCCAGCCCAACCGGTCTCACTGGATGACGAGACCATGCACCCATGGCCGAGGAATTTTCCCTATGTCCAACACCACCCCACGCAACAGAACACTCCCCACCATGTGTCAAATCATAGTCATCGGCCAAAGCAGCGACCTCAGCTGCTGTCTTAACCCATAAGAACCCACCCTTTCAGTGTTCTGGAAAATTCCTTATACAGCTTTATCCTTGATTTTAACTCATGAAGTCCCTAAGTGACATCTACTGAACATCCTGGTGCAGTCATGTGTCAATGTGTGAATCTGTGTACCCATGACATCACTTCCAAAATGGCAGTGTGCCTGGTCAGCAAATGTGACAGAACTAGCTAATTTTAAAAAGCTTTTTTTTGTTACTAAAGGTAGGTTTCAACCCATTTAACAATTCTGATGCTTTAATAAGATGTCCTGTATTACATTTAACTTGTTCTGACCACATTTCTTAAACAAATTGATAGAAAACAAGTTAGGGAAATATCATTATGACATATATGTTACATTACACATCTTTGACACTGAAGGTAGAATTTCCAAAAAAACTTCAGAAATGCTTCAAATCCCCCAAATCATCCACGGACCTCCCCGGATTCCCGCTTGGAATGGAGGAACCATCAGTGAGCAGAACATAAGCCACAACTTTCCCCTCTCTAATCAAAATCAGTTTTTGTTTTTGCAGCTCAAGCTTTGCCTGTTCACTTTCTTGCCTCATCTTCTCCAATGACAACACCTTTTCCATCTCAATACCAAGACGCATCTTTTCTACTGCAACTTCCTCCTCTTTTTCTAGCTGCATGCGCAACAGGAGTAACTCCTTCTGCTGGTCAAAAGTCAAGCCAGCCCCAGAACCCACTATTACAGGCGGAGGCATGTCCTCAGTGTGCGCAGAGAAAGGACTTTCATCCTTACCAAATTGGCCTTCAAATTGGCCTTCATTGTTTCTTTAGATCTTTTATCACCCACAACAAAACTGTAAAACTCAGCTATCTTAACCAGCTGATCCTTTGTGCACTGATCCAAAAATTTTTCAGAGGGCACCTCCACAAATGCTCTCACAATCTCCTCCATAACTTACCAATATTCGCAACGAGAGAACAGCAATGCAATATGTCAAAAACCTACCAGCAGAGCCAGTGCACACACAGCACTTTTTCAGTGTTTTCTGGCAGTTTTCATTGCTGTTCCACAAAAACTCCTCATGTTTCATCAGGTTTGAGGCAGAACCATGGGAAACAAGTGATTGTACCAGCAGAGCCAGCGCACACACAGCACTTGTGTTTTTCAGTGTTTTCTGGCTGTTTTCACTGCTGTTCCACACAAACTCCTCATGTTTCATCAGGTTTGAGGCAGAACCATAGGAAATGAGTGATTCTACCAGCAGAGCCAGGCACATACAGCACTTGCGTTTTTCAGTGTTTTCTGGCAGTCTCCACTGCTGTTCCACACAAACGACTGATGTTTCATCAGGTTTGAGGCAGAACCATAGGAAATCAGTGATTCTACCAGCAGAGCCAGGCTTAAATACTTTCAGGGGTTCCCAGTTAGTACTCGAGTGACGTCGGCTCCACCCATCCAAGGACCTGCAACACACAGACAAACCACTGGACCAAAGGCAACAGAGGCAACAGGCTCTGGGGCCGTCACAGTGACCAAAATGTCAGTATGATTTTTCATAAACTTAAAACACACTGTGAAATAGCGGCTTCTATGCCTATACTCTGAATCTGGGGTTACACCATGGTTAAGTCACCTAACCAACGTTGTCACTGTGGTAGAGACTTGTCAATCACAGCGTGGCCAGGCCCTGAAACATACCCTGCTTAATTGTCTATTTTACTCTAAATGGAACCATAATTTACAAAATCAACATCATGATGTATTGAAGAGGACTTGAAAGCAGTGATTGAGACCAGGCCCAGGAGGTATAGCAGGTTGTCCACTAATTGGAAGATCAGCGGTTCGATTCCTGGCTCCTCTAGTCCATATGTCGAAGTGTCCTTGGGCAAGATACTGAACCCCCTAATTGGCTGTGCCATCAGTGTATGAATGTGTGTGAATGGTTAATTCCCTCTGATGGGCAGATTGGGGCCTTGTATGGTAGCCCCTGTACCCATTCAGTGTATGAGTGTGTGTGAATGGGTGAATGTGAGTGTGGTGAGTTGGGTGGGTGTGGTCAGAAGACTAGAAAGGTCCATTTACCATTTACCATTTAAACTCATTAGGAAACTGAGTTGTTCACTGGGGTAATAAATCAAGTGAGAAGTAGGGTAATTTTCTCATAGACTTCCATACAATCAGGCTTCTTTTCGGAGCCAATAGAGTCGCCCCCTGCTGGCCATTAGGAAGAATGCAGGTTTAAGTCATTTCCGTACTGGCTTCACTTTTCAGACCTGGAGCTACCCGCTTGGTAACAATACAGGTGACACAGATGGTGGCTGGATTACTGAATGATGTAATTATCCTATAGGATGCCTTGTGTGATGTTTGAAAATGTATAATTCAACCCATTATTCCTGTTTGGCCCCTGATGAAGGTGTGAGCTGAAATGTTGGGCTTTGATTCAGCACAATGCTGTTATATATGAATAAGTTGATGTAACAAACAAGTCTGTGTGTGGTCCTCCTTCAAGCAGTTAAGAGTCCCAGGGTGACCAACACCAGCATAAATTTGATGGAGCTTAGGTGCTTCTTCATTTGAAGCATTTATAAAACAAAATGTGAATATAAGATATATTTATATATAACATTTGGCCAATATGTGTGTGTTGCCTTGCTTAAGAAGTGATGAGTCATAGGGGCCCATTTGTCAAACATGATTAAGAGTTGCAGCCTTGTTTAGAGGGAAAAAATTGGGAAAACCAAAGGAGACAATTAGAAAATCTATCAATGAATTCCAAAGAAAACTGCTTTCCCACATTATATCTGTGAACCCAGACTATCAGGAATCTCTAGGCCTGTCACTTTCACAATTTATCCTGCATGACTTGAGGGAAGCTCTGTTGAACAGGTTTGATGTCAGAGCAGATGTTGTTAAATGGTTTCCCACGTCACAACTACTATGTGTTTTTCTCCTGGTGGGGTGACTAGTCCTTCATATGTGTACACACATACTCTGTGAATGTCTCTGTCTCTCTTTCTCCCTCTGAGCCCAGCAATGAGCCCTACATGAGCAGTGTACTGACGCACCACATGTCACATGATATTAACCCTCCACTGCCGCTGTGTTATGTGTGTGTATGTAGACAAGATAGGCCAACATTTGTTGGTATGAATCACATTGTTGTTTGCTACAGTTGAGCTATTTGTATGCTGCCCAGCAGCAGCAGAAGCAGAGTCCTGCTGAAAAGATGGACTGTGTCATAGATATAATATGAACGTTAAATGTCTTGCCCAATTGAAATGGGTCTTGTAACTGTAATGACACTTCCCTTGTTCCACAGTACACTACAATATTCAAACATAACTACATCACTCATTCTCTTCTAGGCATTAAAAGCAGACAGATGTCCACTTTCAACTCCCATCTCATTGTGCCTTTCCTAGCATTCCTTGACTCCAAACCTCAGTAAAATCTTGGACTAGAAGGCCTCCAGTTTGTACAAAGGTGGTGGTAATGAGACTGAAAATCATATTTACCGAATGTAAGGTCATCTACACTGTCCGTGTTTAATTAAGTTTGGTATTGAGTTTCCTGTGGTGACTCATTTAACCAATTACACTTCCATGTTGTCGTGATTGGCGCCTTTAAGGATGTATGCCTGTGCATCATAAAGACACCTACCTATGGCAATAAACATGTCGGCTTTTAAAAACAATATGGCATGCATCAAAAACTAAAGATATCTTTGTCAGACATTGATGTGCAACTGGCACCCTGGCTCAACACCAGTCGAACCACAACAACAAAAAAATAACAGTTAAAATTTTAAAAGCTTTTTATTTATAACGTAACATTAATTTGAAATAAGTTAGATGACTGATGACAAAATTAACAGAAATAAGGGTTAATGACGACAGCTATGTGATTGTTATATTGACATTCTAAACAAATGATCACAGAGAAAGTTAGAGATGACAAAAGGTTGTCTTCACTCCCACAGAAACAGCTGGTTGCTCTATTTATAAGGGAAATGGAGAAAGTCTGCTATAGGGCGTAAGTATCTGCTCATTATATTGTAGTTTTTATGAAAGAATTAGGAAAAAATCTACAAATTAAGTGCAGAACAGTGTATAATCAGCTGTTAATATCAATGTGAGTCCTTCATTTATTTTATTTTATTTATTTATTTACCGGGGACAGTGCACATTAATCAATATTTCTGTAAATGTGCCAGAGTTAAGTAATGGGCTCATTATCATCCAGTCCCTGGGCAGGTTATTACAAATTAGTGACCTAATGTCATCAATACAATGCTTCAACAAGTGCTACAATACAATAGTCAATACAACACATAAATACATTAGAGAAGTAACAGCAATATATAAAAACAATGAGAGTATGTAAAGGCAATGCCAGAGAGGAGGTAGTATCATTAATCATGATTATAAGTTTGGTTTCCTTTAAGCCATTCCGTTTAAAGGTTAGGTAATTAGTGCCTTCTCTTAATTCAGTAGGTAGACTATTCCATTAGTGGGTGGCTCTGACTGAGAAGACTGTTTGTCCAAACTTGCTATGCCTGTATTGTTCAACACAGTCCCCTCTGGTAGTTGGCCTTGCTGCCCTGCTGCTACGATCCTTCTGCATTATGACTGGCTCGATGGGGGAGGTACAAGCCCATGTAAGGCCTTAAAGATGAGTCAAGCATCTGCAAAATGTTCAAAAGTATCTAAATTAAACAAATTGTACTTTTGTACTATATGGCATTGGTGATAGCTATTGGCCTTTCAGTTGAGCGTTTTTAGTGTCTGTAAAGGGACTCAATTGGTTTCACACACACACACACACAAACACAAATACATGCATAGGATATACTGTATATATAAAAGTAATATATATCAATCTTAATGTTGTGTTAATGTTGTTTTGTTTCATTGATTCTTGGTGCTTTGGCAATATTGTTGTTGTCACATTCATGCCAATAAAGCAAATCTGAATTTGAATTTGAATTTGACAAAAAAAAGCCTGCCATTCAAAGCTGTTTCTGATTTCTCAGCCAGCAGCATTCAACTTCATCTTTGAGTGTCAATTGAATGGATTTCAATTCCTTAAGAGGATTCAGTGCTGAACTTAGATTCAATCAGTCGATTTCATAGTGGATTCAGATTGGATAAAATGTTATAAAACCTTAATGTTAGGTGATGCATTCATTTTTATTATTTTTAAAAACCTTTACTGTGCTTCATAATTTTCTTTAAGTTACATTTAATTTAAGCCAAGCTTAAGAACTTATTGATTATACAATAATTAAATCAAGCATTTTATGCAAATTATGTTGAACAACATACATGCACTGTCATCAGTGGATGAGCAGTGGATGACCATCTTCCAACTTGACAACAAAAGACACAGGGCCACCCTGGGATTGGTTAATCCTAATTATGTTTTTTGCTTCTGAAATCTTTGCATAAACACTGTTATTGGATTTACTCCCTCTCATGGATGACAGTCATGTCTCTCTTTTTGTCTATCTCGCTTTTGCCCCATTCTAGAAGTAACTTAGGCTTGTGACTCATTAACAGCTCTGTCATAGAGTGGCCAGTGAAATGGAGCTGTGAGTGTGGATCAACCAGAATGTGGAACATTCGGCCCATGGCCCTGCAAAATCTACATCAAGCCTGGACCTTGGGTGGGTCTGGCCATTCCCAGGCATGCAAGGGGGCTGATGGAACCAGTCTCTGATTAACCTGGCACTGTGAGCAGGATTTCACTTTATTTTCCTAATGTGTTGTGGTAATCAGCTCAGAGCATCTGTATTTGCACTGTCTTTACCCACTCTGTAACTGATGTAATATTTTTTCCTGTTCATACCGACTATTAAAAGATCCCCCCCATATGCTTTTTCAGTGTAAGTGATGGGGGCCAGGCTTTTTGATTTAATGCATGGACATTTTCAGGTGACAAAGTCCTTAATTTCCTTAGCCATAAAGGGCCAGTAGAATATCTCCCTTGCAAGGTGGAGCACTCTTTCTGTTCCAATATGGCCCATCTCACTGTGTAGATGTTTCACAGCAAGTGTCTTGTATTTTGCAGGGAGGACTAACCGCCTTCGCTCATTTGTTCGTCTGTCAAGAAGGTCATTATCCAGATATAACTTGCTCCACTCATGCTGCAGTTTCCAGGTGGCTCCACTTACTGTTCTGAGTATTTCATCATTCAATTTTGTGTCTGACTCCTTTAATTCAACTATCTTGCCTATGGCTTGATCCTGTCTCTGGGCTTTCACAAGATCATCTTGGCTGATAGATGGCAGATGAGAATGACGCTGCTAGTGAGAGTTTGGGGAAGAAATGTTGAGTGCTGCAACCCAGGCTACATCTTTCTGCTTTGCTCCCTGACTCCCATCTTATGTAGCACGCACTGCATCATCTGACAGCTCTTCTGTATAAGCCATTTCATACTTCTGCATATCCAAGTGAAAACAAAATAGTGTGTCTGTGTCCACATTTAACTTTCAAGGCCTGTACTTGATGTCAAACCGGAAATCTGAAAGTTCCCCAACCCATCAATGGCCGACAACATTAAACTTTGATGTGCTCATGACATAGGTAGACAGTATAGTACAGGCAATCCTGGAATTTTTCACACACAGCCCATTTCAACGCTAGGAACTCCAGTTTTCCTCTATGCAGATGGTAATTGTGTTCAGCTGGTGTCAGTGTCCTTGTACCTTATCTTATGACTCTCAATTTGCTGTTCTGTCACTGATAAAGGATAGCTCCTAAGCCCTGGTCTGATGCACCATTCCTATGGCTCAGTATAAGAATTGTTGAGGTGTCTCATTGTCATTTTGCTTACTGCACATAAACTCTTGGAATAACTCTGTGTTACTTTGCTCATAAAGGTGGGAATGGAGATAGCCTTAAAGTTCATGTAAAGGAAAATCTGAGATTTATTTTTAAACACATTATCATGTTAGAAAATAATTGCTGAAAACGTGAAAAGACTATGAACTATGTAGTACTGAATTGTGGAGTTAGACCATTAAACGGTTTCTCACCATTTTTGTGTTCAGGATTTTTTGGACAGCCCTGAAGTCATAGATGACACACTGGAGCCATACTCAGTAACCTCTGCACTAGCAGTAAAAAATACTACTTACCTGGATGAGTATGAGTATGTGTGAATCCCTCTAACAGCCTTCACTATTACAGCCTACAGTTTGCTAAACTATGCCTTCATCCCACAAATGCATCTTCCCTTGATGCCAGAATTTACAGAACAGCTTGGTCTCCTTATTTAAATTTCCGAAGAATGATGAGATGAAGAAGAGGTGAATTGATTTCGTGAAGAGCCATTTTGAAGGAGAGCTGAGGATCACTTTTAACACCCACCTCTGCAGTAAACATTTTACACCGGGTAGTTTTACCGCTGAAGCGTCTGTTGATAGAGTTAGTGTTAAACGCACAATATGTAATTTTTGCTGCTAGGGGTCTCTCAATCAAAACAATAACAAAAGATGGAATTTGATGGCGTTGTGAAGTAGCATGGGATTATGGGAGTTGTTGTCTTAATTGTTAACCACCTTCTCCAGGTTAGGATTACTACAGTGTTCATCGTTTAGGATGTTTTTACAGGGAGCTTAATTATCCGCAGAGGTCTCCTCCTCTCCAGAACAAACCAACCTGGTGACTAAAACAGGTAAAAACACTGAAGCAGTTTTTTTACCTGTTTTACCTGATGCACAAACGGCTTACTTTTCTGATTTAATTAACAGTAATAGAAATAATCCAAGGTCTCTGTTTAGCTCTGTCAATCATCTTGTAAATCCCTCTCTTCTTGCCATTCCTGCCTCACCCTCTACCGATTGTGAAAACTTCCTATCTTTCTTTGTTGGCAAGATCGATGGTCTCAGATCACATTTTACCCTCACTGTGTTACCCCCCCACTGCATCCAGTTGTCCTATTCTACTGTCTGAATTTTCTCTTATTACCCTTCAGTGCCTTTTAAACACTGTAACCCAAATGCGTCCCTCCTCCAGCTCATTTGATATGACTAAATTTCTAAAATCCATCCTTCCTGTATTAAGTCCTACCCTACTCTCCATTATTATTTATTCTCTCTTCTGGCTCTGTACCTGATTATTTTAAAACCACTAGTGTCCAGCCTCTCCTTCAAAAAACCCTCTCTCAACCCAGCCCAGTTAAAGAGTTAGAGGCCGAACTTCCTCTTCTATCCAAGATCCTTGAAAAAATTGTCACTGACCAACCCCTGAACCTGGTTGAGGATCATAAAATCTTTGATAAATTTCAATCCGGCTTTCATCACAAACAAAGTACTGAGACAGCACTATTAAGAGTAACAAATGACATTCTCATGCAGGCTGACAAAGGTGAATACTCCATTCTCATTCTACTTGACTTAACTGCTGCATTTGATACCATCGACCATACCATCCTACTTGATTGACTGTACAACTTCCCACAGCTGAAGACTGGTTTAGTGTGATCCATGACATTTTTGTAATGGAGAAGCTGTTTGAAAGCTGCTGGTAATCCTGGATTGAGTATGAATCACCATTTATATCAGATTTTAAGTAAACCAATAAGAATATAATAATTCCACATGGAAAGAAGAATGGAGAGAGAAAAGAAAAGAAATCTTTTTCTGCTTTAATTTCAATTAATTCAAATTGTTTTTATACATGCATGCACATACGTACATGGGTGGATGGGTGTAAGTAGGTAGGCATCATGGATTGGCTGTGGTTGGCTCTGCCACCAAGCACATCTATCCCCTGCTGTGAGGACGTAGTGGAAACACATGTCATCGCGGCTTGGCACAGTGCAGCTAAAGCTGCCATATACACACACACATATATATATATATACATATATACACACACACACACATACATACACACACACAAAATGACTACAGGAAATGTTTCCAGGAAAGGGAGAAGTGCTAGGGAAAGTGTATCACATCTTATTAGAAAGGGACTACTAAAAGATTTATAACGAATTTTTTCAACAATTCCAGAAATGTTTGGTCTTCCCTTGTATATATAAAATGAACCAACTACATATTTATTTTCAGATCATATAGAGAACATTACTGCAGGGGCCCTTTATATCTGTCTCACCATCAAATTTCTTCATTAATATATTTAGTACACTATGTTTCTGTGTACTTGCGTGTTCCTCTTTGTTTTCTGTCACTATGTGTTTTACGTATTTCATTGTTTGTGTGCTTCTGCAGCATCTGTGACTCACAGACAAACAAGACAGCAGGTGGTGTGTGATGTAATATGAAGCACATATAAGTCTACTGTCTGTCTGCTGGGCCTACCTGAGTTGGGAAATTGGGAAGCAGGAGACAAATCATTGGAAATTGGACTGCAAAATGGACCCCTAACAGGTTTGATTTTTAGAGATGTCAAAATATGCTATATATATACGTGGCAGCATGAAACAGAAGATGAGGCATTTGCTTCATGGTATTTCTCTGCGAGACTGAAGCTGGAAAGATTTTCTGAATTTTTTTGGCATACTAAGAACATTTAATTGGGCTCAATAGTACAATAGCTGTGTAACCTTATGACTCTTGGGATTGGTGAGCAGAGCATGTCATCGTTAAAGTCCAAGCTACCTCTGCTCCTGTATGGGATCCTCCTGTGCAGCACCTTTGCTCCTCTCCCAGTCATCAGCAGGTCATTGGTCCAGGCTAGCAGCAGCTCCTGGGACAGGAGAGAGGTGACAGCTAGAGATGGAGAATACCTGCTGGGGATAAAGAGACTCAGAAGGCTCTACTGTAATGTGGGCATCGGCTTCCACATCCAGGTCTTACCAAACGGAAAGATCACAGGTGTGCATAATGAAAACAGATACAGTAAGTAATTTTGCTAATTTCTGTTGAAATCCATTTAAAGCAGCAAAATAACCATAACCAGTTTGTGTACAGATCTAATCTTTTGGGTTTTTATGTCAGGGAAAAAGCAAAGATTATGAAATAAGGATTGTCATCAAATTAGGGCCATTAGTACCAGTGATTCCTGGTATGTGTTGTTAAAATAATAATTGATCACTACTTTTTAATTAGCAATCAATTAATTATCAATATTGTAAGTGCTTATCTTAAACAACTGAATACAAAGTCTGTGCAATAATATCTTGTCCTCTGGATAAATGATCTGGAATTCACTTCAGCACCACTGAAAAATGTGACAAATGTGAACTAGATTTTAAAAAGCAGCAGTGATTCCTACTCAATATAACATGATCAAGGCTGACATCATCAAGACATGATGACGTGAGCGATCACCACACAGTAGAAAAATGTATTTCTATTCATGCTTAGCTATTCCAAAGTCTTGACTGTATATTGATCTGACAAACGACAAACGCAAAACTGAACTGACTGAAGCATCCCACAGATCTGCCATGGTTCAAACTATTCTGCTGTTACTGTAATTTTATTTAATCACAACTTTGATGGAACCTTGCTAGAATCACATTGCTCAGATGAAGGAAGATGGATAGCATCTGTTCTCTATCTAATGTAATGGAATAATGGAAATTAAATCTACCAATAGCATAAAATGAAAATAATAAAGTAGAGGTACCTCACTTGAGTAACTGAATTTAGTTATTTTTCACTGGCTGGTTCAGTGAACAGTTCATGTCAGGGAAGCAGAGAGAAAACATTTAAATGACTGTATCCATGGCAACCACCAACCTCCATAATATAAGTGGTGAGAAGAAAGAAATAAACATGTATTCAAGTATGACACTTTATTACATTTATGAGGTACTTGTACTTTACTTGAATATTTCCATTTAATGCAACTGTATACTTCTGCACTTAGGGGGGATTTACTCAATTTTACGTCATAGAGAAACAAACTAAACATATGATAATCAAATAAAAATGATGATGCAATATGATAGATTAAAAGTAGTTCAAACGGACTCCACCTTGAGCAGACTAAGTAAATGTAAATGCATTGTGCTGATTTTTGTGGTTTTAATAGTTTTAAACAGAAGAAGTCTTCACTTCGCCAGTCATTGATAATTGATGTTTGATGTTTGCGACTGACATCGGCGACCAATGATGTCACTTGTGTGTAAATGTGAGGAAGACATACCAGTGAGAAAATAAAAGAGAGAGGGGGAATGGTGAGCAGAAAGGTTTGTAGTGTGAGAGAGCAGTGGACAACTGAAATGGAGGAAAAGCAATTTGACTTCTTAGCCTTTTCAGCGCAAACTGGACGGCCTATTAATCATGGATGTATTAGTACAAGTGCCTGGTTGCGTCTATGTTTGTTTTGGTACAAAAACACTTGATAATTAGTATGGGGTCATCTCCCACCAAAACTCCAGTCATTACAGAGCAGTGTTTCAGTGTGTTGTCTGTATGATTATGATCTTCACTGTCAAAGACTAAAAAATCAGTGCCAGTTGGCAAAAACAATCTTAATGTGTGGTCTGTCCAGTCTTTGAAGGTTTCAGCTGGTCTTTAGGTGTGTCAGCAGCTTTAGGTAAGGCTGAGAAGGTAAAAGGCAAAAACTGCTCTATAGCTGTGGAGAGAGTAAGGGTGGCAGCTTGCTGTGAGGCTGTAGATTTTGTTTGCTTGTTATATTTATTTATATTTATTTTTGTTGAATCCCCTGGGATTTTTTCCATTTCATTTTGATTCAGTTTTGTTAATGTATGCCACCTTTTTTGATTTGGATTTGATTTGGACTAATTGTTGCATTCCATGTCGTCAAATTACTTCAATCATTGGAGTGTGCATTCAGCAAGGATATAAATTGAACTCAAGTACAGTATTGTATATTATATAATAGTATAAATTATATTATTATATCATATAACTTTTATGTTTATGTTATATGATCATGTTCAGAAAATAATTTAAAAATTAGCACTGAAATATGGTTTGTTTGTTTTTAATCAAATGAAGTGATTACATATAACTCTTCATTGCTAGTAGTTTTTTTAAAAAAACACATTATTTTTCTTTGCTTGCAATTTTTCCAATTCCCACAATTTTACCACAAAAACAGCACATGAAACATCACAAATCGTTTCGCAATATTCGAGGAAAGCATTTTCTCAAAAAATTAAGTTTGGTTATAAATCAAGCATTTTTGGCCACAATAATCACAAGAAAACTTCTGTCCTGGAAGGACTGTTAAATAATTGGCCCAATAGTAGATGACATGTTTGTTCTTGGAACATGACACTCAGATCTGTGATACTTGCAGATTGCTCTGATCTTAAAATTAAGTTGAATAAGTGTGAATTAATGTATGTGTAAAACAAGATATCAGTAAATAGTATACAATTATCTAGGTATAACAACATGCAAAAACTCAACTGTCAGAATTAAATGCTACTTTTCACCAAAATTGGAAAAAGCAGCAGCTGATTTACCTGCTACAACATCTAATGATTCAAGGCTACATTCTGCTCTCCCAAGCAGAGGGTTTTCAGGACTTGGATATCCTGCTTTACACTTTTTGTAGATGCTAAAACTTTTGCTCAGATCGACTCACTTTTAGTTAAGTTCATGGAGAAAAATGAGACTGACTAGAAATGCATTTCCTGCGGAAAATGCGTGTGAATGCTGAAAACTGAAAGGAATCGCAAAGCATTGCTGAAAATACTAAACACTTGTTCAGGATCCCCATCTGTACAAATAGAATTCAATTACCATGGCATGTTACATTTAAGAGATTTGGCAGTTAATAAGTAGTATGGCGGTGTTTTGTTTATGACCACAAGGTGGGGCTATTGGTGCCATGATTCAGTATGTCATGCAGATTCTCATGGAAAACCTGTATACCAAGTTTCATTTCATTAAAGACAATAGAATTGCTGAAATATAATGTTATAAGGTTACTTTAGCTCCCCCTTTGAAATGTTACACACGTCTGTAAGGTCACCTTGTGTATGACATTTCCAAATTTGGTCACAATCCAATTCAGTATTGAGGAGTTATTGACCAGTAAGTGCATTAGGCCACGCCTTCAAAAGTTTGCTAACCAATAACAGACAAACCGTAAGTGATATCTGAGAACAAATAAATAAGTTGTGTTCAGGGTCCTCTAAATATGGTATGCGCCAAGTTTGGTGAAGATTGCATGAAATACGTGCCAACAGAGGCAAAACATATATTTATTAAAAAAAACAAAATGGTGGAAAAATTTTATAGGCGCAAATGGGCGAGGCCTATATCAATCTAATCAGCATCATCCAAGGAACGTCCTGACCAAATATTTTTTGATAGGTCTTACGGTTCATGAGTTATTAGCCAAAAGGCTAAACGTGTAATAACTGACCACAAGGTGGCGCTAGAGGTACAATGTTTTAATATGTTTAGCACTTATTTAGTGTGAATGCTTTCAGCTTTCAGCATTCACACTAAATATATGAAAATGAAGTCAATCACAAGAAATGGTGGTATGCACAATGTAGATTTCAACACTATCATCCTTGTTTTTCCAATCAATTGGATCATACACTATTTGAAAGACAGTGCCCCATGGTAGCATAGCCCCAGTTAGTTATTGGAAAAATGTGGAGGTCTAAAATTTGTATTATCTTATGACTATGATTGGTTTAAAAAAAAAAGGCATTGAATATGTTTTTCATGTATGTAATACTCACTGAATTTTTAACTTTCCAAGACTTTGCTAATCGATATAAGGGCCTGTCAAAAATATAGAATGGTCATAAAACACATTAAGATTAAGATAAAAAGGATAGTTCATATTTTTTGAAGTGGTGTTGTATAAGGTACTTATCCATATTCAGTATATTACCTGCAGTAGATTTGGGTCAGCACGTTCCCAGTTCGGAGAAGCAGACAGGAGTACAGGCACAGAAGCTAAGCAATGTACTTTTGTGGACGGGACGTATTTTAGTCACCTTAACAAAAGGCCCACCTAAAAAACACAAGATCAGTTTAAGTGTATGCTATATTTAGAATATTTTCACCGCTTTACCTTGCCATCAGACAGCGCTTTCCTTTGGCACTACATCTTCTCAACCATATAATTTCCATATTCCTACAAACGCTATGTACTATGCTACACTTGGTCAAATCTCACTCCGATATGTAAACAGCAACTCTTTCACCTTCCTTCTATTCCTTAACCCATTTACATTTACAGAAGTTACAGTGGCCATGAGAGCAAACCAAAAAAATATAAATAAATGTTTACACTAGGACTGTCACAATATCAGATTTTCACAACATGATTATCGTGGCCAAAAGAATTCATGATAACGATATTATCACGATATCAATAGGAAATAAAAAAAAATAGATAAATAATGCTATCAGTCAAATCATCTTTAACTTTGTTTAATGTGTTTTTTGCCTCTTTTCTGGCAAATGAATTATACTCAAAATATGAGTGTAGGGAGGTGGAGAGAGAGTTGGTAACCATAACTGTACAAGGTTTGAAAGGAGTTTTAACACACTGAAGTATAAGGTTGTTTTTTCTGCCTGAATATTTTTTTTAAAAACAGATGCCTGCAGATGACCTATAGCTGTGACTTATTAGCTGTAAAACACAATGGGACCACAGAATGGAGCCTTACCTTGTCCAAGTTCAAATTTAATAACAATACCACAGAAAATGAATATGTCTAGTTGGGTGATTCTCACGAAATCTTGGTTTCAAAGATTTGAAACATGAAATCTTTAAAAAGACTTGCATCAGCAAATTTGCTTTTTAGGCATTAATGACAAGGTCTGAATTGTTTGTGAGTGTTAATTTAAAAACATTTACTGACAATTTAACACCTTTTTGAACATATTTTCCGAAACAAGTCCTTAAAAAACTACCGCAACGGTCTGAAGACCATTAGGAAGCTAATACATTTTCACATTTTTAAAAATTGACAGTAAGAATTAACAGTCATGCACAGTTACTTGAAACTCTGAAATAAAATATATTTTTAAATTAACATTTTTATTTGATTTTGACTTATTTCTCTCATTACCACACCTTCCACAATCTAAAACCTAATATTTTTAATATTTCATTGAAACCTGACATATTTTCAAAATGATGTGACAAACCTGAGAGAACGTGTATAGATTCTGAATATGCATTTGAAAGCAAGCTACTATTTTTCCATTCATTTAATTAACATGTAATGAACACCTGTTGCAGCAATGATAGACAGGTTTCAGAAATTAGGTTGATGATTTCGGTAATGATAATAAATATAGCAAGACTGAGTTATGGTTAAAACATTATAAAATTAAATGTAGATAATAAATGAGATAACATTGGCATAATCATGGATTCAAATCCAATCAATTTCATTTTGTAGTGCTTTAAAAGTACATAACATACATAGGCTAAAAACAGAGAACACATAAAACACATACAAAAACATTAGAACAGGGCTAAACAGGGCAACATTAGAACATATGCTAAAAACACACAACCCATTTTACCACGGGACTGAAAAATTACCTTAGGCAAATACTACATTCTGATTTGTCAATAATGAGTCTTCTTCTGCTGTGTCTTCTTGAAGACTTTAAATAACTTCTTCATTTGCTGCTTGAACATCTTTAAGTGTATCATCTTCCTTGCTTGACAGTGTTATGTCCAATACAGCTTTTAGCCGTATCTTTCTCCTGTAGTACCATTTTGAGTTGTTTTTTCTTCTTTTCATGTTGCTTCTTTGTCAAATCTTAAGTTTTCTTGATTTGACCATTTTGCTTTCATTTTTGATATCTGAAAATGGGAAGGAAGCATGACATGAAATGAGCATTTATCAAAATATGGGAGAAATCTAACTGTTATGGACACATCTTATAGTAGAGACTGAATGGCTTACTGGCCGTGTGTGTATGTGTGTGTGTGAGAGAGAGAGAGAGAGAGAGTATCCTACAGTAGGGGCTGAATGGCTTACAGACTGTGTGTGGACATCCTACAGTACAAACTAAATGGCTTACTTATTGTGTGTTAGAGCATGTGGGCATACGTGTGTGTGTGTGTGTGGTGGACGTGTGCACATGCATGTGTAGACTTCATAACACTGTGGGGTATTGACTTCCTATTATAACTCTTGCTGTGACCTTTCCAACCCCTAACCTCTCTCTCTCCTTCCTTCTGTATTCTTCCAGCAGTTCTGGGTTGCTGTAAACTTTTTCTCTGAATTTTTTCAGCCTAGCTTTCGCCAAAGCTTTCTTTTTGTCACTTGCTGACTGTCTGCAATGAAACAGGACATAAAGCAAATTATCAAAAGTTAGTAAATAAGCTATAAATTGATAGTTCATAACATATATTTGAAAATATAGTCTGTATGATCAAATTCTCATTACCGAAACAGAAATTCTCTCTACCACAACTGGCCTTAAATTGTAGCGGTAAGTGAGAAGGGTGTTTTGCTAACAAAAGAGAAGCCATGATGACTAATGCAATTTTTTACTCAATGTATATAATTAGACATAATGACGTATATAAGTATATATTCACAAAAACATTTTGAATCAAACTTTTTTCTAAATATGGAAAACTATCTGTATCAGTAATGATAATCAGTACTGTCGTGTTAGCAGTCAGACAAGAGAATGTTTAACTTTTAACTAGAGAAATATAAATAGATCAGCTTACCTTGTAGCCATCTTGAAGATACTGGCAGATGTGTTACTTCATTCAAAATCAAACTTTATTTTAAAATCTTTGTGGGTGTGTGTGTAAACAGTCCTCCAAAAATGTTGCAGAGGATGAGAACACCAGTCATGGACACTTAATTTTTTCATCATTTTTTCATTATTATTATACACAAATATTCAGCTAGTAATGTTACTGTCATTTGAAAACATCTAGTAGAACATCCATTTATTATTTTTTTAATATTTTCATTTTACTCTGGTTAAATTACAACATACATTCCGACAGCTGGACGCATTGTGGTAATAAGACTTTCAGCAGAAAAAGCAATAAAATACAAAAATAATTGATTCAAATGTTAAAATTATTCTTTGTGAAAGGTAGAGAACACTACTGTCTTTATTATGATATTTTGTTATATTACTAAATTACATGTTTCATATTTGCCATGGTATTTTAATGATTTCATGAGAATGACCCAGGTGTCTTCCAAAAAAAGGAGACAACAAATAACCCCTGCCTCAGAGTAACTGAAGTGCTATGGTGGAAGAGCAGTTCATATAAAAAGTAAATCACAGCAAACTATTTATATTTACATAATTTCCATGTTCTGGCTTTATAAAAAGCAATAAAGCATATGGTTATTTTCGGAATTTCATTGGCTATTTGAAGTGCCAGTCATCAGCAGAATCTGTTCCTGTTGGCTCGGTTTTTACACGAAAGAAGGGGGGCAGGTACCTCCTTTCAGTGTGGACTCTTGTTGGCTATTGTAGGTTGTGGATAGGACATGGAAGCTTCTATTGGGTCAAGTGATGTGTCAATTGAAAGGTCAGAGTGCAGCCGCCATTTTAATACCAAACTGTGGCCAATGTTTACATGCTAACGTGGTTTATGACGAAGAATACGTTGGAGGATTAGGATATCTGCTGGCTAATTTGAAATGATGCAACAGCCGTTCGTGGATATTTACTGATGTAATAATATGTTTTGGACTAAATATTTTACTGGATTGGATCGACTGGACCCTTGCCAATGTAACAAGACCGTTTTTGTCTTGTCTCCGAGTTGTATCAGTCAGTGGAGCAATATGAGTCTTCATAGGTGAATCATGTGAATTTTGTAATTGTTTGTTTGTTGGTGGCCTGACAGAGGCGTTGATTGTACTTGCTGTTGTGATTGTATCTTAAAATGGTTTGCATCAATCGAATCACAAGAATCTTAGCTTTCCAAAGATGTGTCGCATGAGTACCTACTTATAGACAGGAGTTGTGTACATAGCATAGTTTTGTAGTTAACAGTGTGACGGCCCATGGACAGGCCATGAGAACGTTAAGGGGTTTTAAGAGGCGCTGGATATTTTCTCAATATTATCATATGTGTATTATGAACATGATATCAGCATTTCATTTTTTAAATATCACGGTTATTGTCAATACCAGTATATTGCATCACCCCTAGTTTAAACCAAGAATTTTTAAACAAAAATTACATACCAGACCACAGCCCTCTCTATTTTTCCCATTCCGTCTTTTTCTGCCTTTCTTTTAGCATTCAGTCTCTGGCATATCATCTTTGCTCTTCTTGATCTTACTTCTCTCTCCACCTCCCTCCTCATTTTTCTACTCCACAGTCCTTTTACTTTACTCCAGCACTCTCATCCTCTCCATCATCATTTCCTTCCTTGCCCTCCTCACCTCCTCCTGCCTGCTCCATCTCATCCTCTTCATTGCCGTCCTTCCTCCATGTTATCATCCTCTTTATCCTGTTCCACCATCCAATCTCCCTTTCTCCTCTCGTCTCAATCCTCTCATCCGCTCTCTTTCTTATCTTCTCCCTCTGTCACTCTCCGATCCACACACTCACATGCGTAATGCTCTGTCTTGCCACACTTAAAACATTTAAACTCAAGGAACCTCTCTGAAAATGTGCCGTCTTTATGCAAAGTCTGCACACCTGCACTTGTTGGTCATGAATGTCCCTAAAGTATAGGTTTTCACGGGTCCACTCAGTTCTGAGGAACCAAGACCCAACCTTGTACCCGAGTCGGACCACGTCCACATTCTACTCAGTCTATCTGGGTTGAGTCGGGTCCCCTTTGGACCCAAACAGAGGTGATACTGAGCACACCCTGTATCAGTATCAGCTCTGATCATGTGGTACGTCACAATCACTGTTGGAGAAAACGGTGTGTTTTTGAGTGGGAGGAGAATGTAAACTATGAAGTGAAGAGAATCCATGCAAGAAACAAGTAAAAGGAGAACAAGGCGGTAAAAACATCTGGAACATCATGTTTTATGCAAATAGTCAACAAAGATGAGAAAAAGGTTCAAACAAGGGAACTGAAGATGATTTTTAGTTATTATATGTTATAAATCTGTGCTTGGAGCATATAAACATTTCCGTTTCTATGACTTTACATTTGTTCACCACCTGCACAACACCTGTATGCTGGATTTTGGAGTAAATATAAATGAATACACTATTTATTGTATTTTAGATTACATTTGTGGTGTAAAAATTACTTAAAACTGGACTCTGGGACTCAACTGGGAACTCACCCACTGCAGAGTGTCCTGTAAGAACTTAACCAGAGATGTCTTACTTTACGAACCACAGGAATGTTCATTGAAGTTGCATATGGTTGTTTTGGGTTACACTCATAATTTCAAAAAGTCTAGAAACGGGGAAATAAAACAGTAAAAGTCTGTTCACAGCCGTTGCGGTCCTTCCTCTGCAGCTGCCCGAGCACAAGTGAGCAAGAGGGCCCAATACACTGACTCTCAACATTGATTGGGCAAGTGTCTCAAGCCAGAGAGACTGATTGGTCCAGTGAAAGGAACACATGAACATCAATATTCATGAAGGTTTTTGCATCAACTTATGGTTGAATGTGGGCGTGCAGATGGTGGGATATGAGGCTGATCCTTATGCACACATTTCCAGGTGAACTGTGATTTATAAAGGGAAACATGCTTAGATTAGTTCATACGCATGGTTTTATAAGTCAGATTTTTTTCGGCACAGCCAAATGAAATAAACAAAAGAGTAATGAAAATCTATGATTACCCGAACAAGAAACTCCTTCAAACAAACACTTTCCTGCTGTTCTCTTACCACTCATTTTCAAAGAGGGCCTGTTCAGGGTGGTATGGCCATAAGCATACATATACCACCCAACATACCTCCTAGGTCACTCACTGTGAAGGGACCTCTCTTTTACACTCCTTTTAATGGTGTGGTTCAAAGCCTTACAATTAGAAAACATGCATATACATACAGCACATTCATATATATGAGCTGTCATTCAAATGCAGTTTTTTCCTGGAGACAGTGTTTCCCAATTGCTATTAGGAAAAATAATTTTTGTGACCCTCTTAAATTTGTATTTGTATTGCTAAATAAAGTTAAAGAAATACATCATAGGATCATACATAGATATTGTCCTTGCAATGATTTATTAAATACAGTACATTTAAAATGGACATTTCCCCAACCTGTTCATTTTGTAAAAATGAGAAAGAAAATTTGATCCATTTATTTTTTAAGTGTCCCTATACTGCCCACCTCTGGAGAGAGATCACTCTGTTTATCTTCAATTATTAAAATTATTATTATTGTCATTATTGTTTTATTTACATATGTTTTAATTTGATAATGTGGCCATAGTATAAGTGAAACACTTCATGCCAGTTGCAGGGGAACACAGCCTATCCTAAGATGCATTGGCACGCCCCAGATGGTCACCAGACTTAACAGAGAAAACCCATAGACAAACACATTCAAACCTATAAACAAAACAGAGTCCATTTAATCTAACCTGCATGTCTGTTCTCTGGAAGCACAAATATCAGAAAACTTGAAACAAACTTTCACAAGGCGGCTCCAGGAGGATAGCTCAGGCTCCAACCTTGGACCGTCCTTCTGTGAGCCATGCTAAAAACAATTATAAAATGTGGAAAAAGTTACTTTGTGAAACAAATAGTGCAATGTTTACATTTTCTGCTGCGATTTAAATATACTGGAAAATAGTAAAACAAAAATATAGCCTCAAGCAGCAATGAGCAGGGTCCAAGCAGATTGTGAACATTTGGATGCTTGTTTCTTATTTAATTGACAAGAAGCACAACCTTTCTTGAAAATAATTCATCATGGTCATCACTATATGCTGATGCTCTATTGAGGTATATGAATCTACTTTCAGAAGCATTTCATGTAGCTTATGATCTTCAGTGAAGATGTGTTTCACATGACTACATTTGTTGCTATTTTGATAAAAAATAAAAATAAAAAAAATAAAAAACAATTGCCTTGTATAATTGAAATGGATTGACATATTGAAATTTCTTTAACAACTTAATGTAAATTGATGATTAAAACTTCACCTTGATGTCAATGAGTGACATTATATGTGCCTGAGTAGTGGATGGAATTTGCAACCCACCTGCCTATGTTGGTGTTTCTAGGTCTTACGGTTTTTGCTGCACAAACACTTTTAGCAGAGAAAAAGAAGAAGAAATTTTCACAGGGTCACAATAGGCGAACTTCAACTTAATATGACCTCAATAAGCATTTGTAGATATACCACATACATGAATTGCTACATTGTTGGCAAGTAGGACTCGGGGATTTAAACCCTGGAGCTTTGTATCCACAGAGAAGATGACTTACTGACTCCACTAATGGGGAGTAGGGGTGGGCTGATCGATCCTAAAAAATATCAATAGTGCAGATATTTTGTTCGATTTTAGCATCAATAGGATCAATACAAGTTTCACTTTCCCTCTTCTACGTTTTACCCATTTCATCAAAGAGAAGAACTGTCAGTGCAACATTCTGTCATCGTGAACAGTGAACACATCTTAGTGCATGCACTCTTTGCCTCTCCACTGTTGTTGTCGTGTCATGTGTGCACTCAAACAATGAACATGCGCAGTGCATAGCACACCGCAGTGCGCACCCTCACTACCGGCACCAATCCGACACATGAATACAGTGATGGCTGAACGAAAGAGGAGTAAGTGGAGGCTATAAAAAGTGGAGCTATATTACAGCTGTCAATGAACACATTGAATACACAAAAAACATGAAAAAAAAAGAACTCTGAGCTTCAACAGAAAAGAAGGGAGGAGGACGAAAATGCCTTAGACAGACGCCCAACACAGAGACAGAGTCTTTTCAGAGAGCAAGGAATATCAAGGTATATAGTATATAGTAGTGAAATTATTATTAAGTAAGCACCACAGACCTGTTGTCATTCAGTGACTTTGGAGGATTGTTTTATGGCACAGGTACAATAATGGAATACTTCCAAACACAAGGAACCCTATGGAGTTGAAGAGACAACTTAAAAATAAAACAGAATATATCTGCCAACTGTTCAGCTGGGACTTTTCCTTTCCTTAACCCCCCAGAAAAGTTTTAGGACCCTACCCCTGTCAAAGTGCACACTGCTCTGCTCACAAACAGCATTTTTAAAAACTGACAGCTCCTCGCTAAAATCATGGACATTAAAACGATTACAGAAAAATTTCAGGTCATTTGAAAGGGCACAATCAGGCCATTAAGGGAGATGAGACACTTCTTGGACTTCAAGTCCAAGTAACATACGGGTAAAAAATACCCAAAGACTTTCCTGGTTTGCAGTTATTAAAATCTCCCATAACAAAGTTTGGTGCATCTGGCACTATTCCCTGAAGCTGTTGCACTGTTTTAATCATAGCCGTGTCAACATTAGCCTTCAGGTGAATATAAACAAGCGTGACGAATAACTGTGAAAATTCCCTCTGTCAATAAAAGGGACGAAGGGATAAGAGTTCAATGTCGGGTTCAATGTCGGGTGTGTACAGTGTCTCCAGTAACCACAGTGTTACACCAGTTTTTGTTAACATAGAGGCACAAGCCTTCACCAAATGATTTACTGGTCACTGTGGAGTCTCAAGGCAAAATGGTACTCCAAAGCCCTCAATTTCCGAGTTGGACTGTGAGTCTTGTTCTTTTAGCCATGTTGTGTAAAGCAAGAAGACAAGTGCTGTTTACTCCGTCAGCAACTTGACATTTGCCCGAAGCTCATCAACTTTGTTGTGGAGTGACTGGACACTGGTAAGGATCACTGTGGGAAGGGATAACCAACACAGGCCTTATCTCTTGAGCCTTATCTAGCCTTAGTGTATAAATCAAATAAAAGTAGTAAGAGGACACACCCCTGAGGGGAGCCAGTAGAAGATAAAAGAACATTGGTTAAGACGCCATTGACTCACACTTTTGGAGATCTATCAGTTAGAAAGTCAACCAGGCAACATATTAAGCCACGGTCAATGTTATGGATGCTGGTAAGTTGATCTGCTAAAATGTGAGGTTGAATACAGCTAAAAGCTGAGGAGAAGTCGATAAAAAGCAGCTGTACAAAGTTCTTTGCACCATCCAGATGACCCAGGACCATGTTAAGTAGGGTGGAATCCTCAACACCCCTACCTGCCCTGTAAGCGAATTGGAATGGGTCCAATTTTACCTGAGTTGCACCCAAAATAAACAGAGTGAGCAGCATTACAGACAGCATCCAACAGTTAGAGATGAAAATGGCAGGTAGAACAAAAGATGGGAGAAACTAAGTAGTCAGTGTCCTCAACTGAAATTCTAAAACAAAAAACAAAAAAAACAAAAAAAGGCTTGTTAATCTGATTAAAAATAAGCTGATTTCCAGACAGACTTCCAGTTCTCCAAGTACCATCCTGGCAGAACTAACGGGGATGCTGATGGTCTCTCACACATGCCCTTGGATATGTAGAAGTACAGCAAAACCAGCACATAAGCTGTCCTACCTGTGGTCATGACTCAACTGCACAAAAATTGCGCAGTAAATTCAAAATGGCTTACTTCCTGTTTGACTTAGCATATTGTCACTAAGAAGCTTTTATAAGCTGTCACATTATGTCACATCTGCCTACCAAATACATATAGATACATATAGATGAAACATACCTGGACAGTTCCTCCATTAAAATTTTAGGGGGCGCTATTGAGCCCCTTGCCCAACCCTTAGCCCGAGACCCATATCAGACAACAAAATACACCCCTTCTGATGTGTGTGCCAAGTTTCGTGAGTTTTCAAGCATCCCTAGCCCCTCAAAAATAGTGTTCTGTTTCATGATGAATATTGTATCGCCATGACAACAGTTTTTGATGAAAACACAAAAGCTTCACTATTTAGCATCATTAAGGTCTTACAATTTATGAAACAAACAAATTTTAAAATGTAAAAGTATAGGGCCTATATCTTTCTGTTGCCAGTAGGTGGCGCTATAGCTATGATTCAATAATTGCCTGTATGTGTCCTCAGACTGGGACTCTTATCAAACATGTGAAATTTGGGAAAGCTCTGACAATGTGCAGTCAAGTTACAACAGTTTTTTTTTCATGTTGAAACATCGAAATTCGCTGCATCACCACATCAACGGCATTCAGTAAAAACTCACAAGCTTCACAATATCCCCAAGTTTATTCTTAGGAATTTATACTATCAGTATGCAGACTGCCCCACTAGGAAAAAAAGACCTAAGACATATTATGGAACTGTCAAGGATGCCTACACTGCATCTCTGCTCCCACCACTAGGAACATCTGACCACAGTATGGTCTATCTCTGCCCTGTCTATCAGAGGCTACTAGAGAGGGAGAAGCCTCAAAAAAGGGTTGTCAAAGTGTGGAACAATGGCAGTATAATGGCTCTGCAGGGACGTTTCGACTGCATATTGTGGGAGGTCTTTAATAGCCCTGATACTAATGATCAGGTTATAGAAGTATCTGACTCTGATTCTGTGATACCTACAAAGACCTTTAGAGCTATAATATGTAATTATTCCACATTAAAATGTCTAAAAACGATTAGACCTGTGTTATATATAAAGTTGTGTATTTACAGTATCCCAAATGTTTCCAACAATTTTCAAATCTACAGAGATCCATAATTTTAATCAAGGTAACGGTCTGTTTCATTTGGTCACCTGTCAATGGCGTCATACCCCTTCTACCAAAGACTATACGCGCACAAGATGATAATTATCTTGTGTGCATGCGTGAGCATTGTGGTTGTCCGCCACTATGACGTCTGTAAAAAAGGGTACACGCACACAAGTTAATATGTCAGCATTGTGCTTGTCTGACAGAAATTGTCATAAATGAACTTTTATTCAGTTTTAAGCCACACTTTTACAATAACCTTTTTAGATCTTGGTTGTTTTTAAGTATATCTTTTAACTGAATGAAGGCTTTTATTCATCAGCCATCTGGATCTTAAGTTATCAGAGAAACAAGCTGAGCAAACATTAGCAGCAGCTCAGCTAGCAGCCCCTCTAGACGTCCTGTGACCACTGAACAGCGTCGGGGAAACACTAAATTTTAATGTGAAACTGCTTGCAGTGTTTTTACTGGTTTTAATCACTGGGTCTGATAGTTTTGGAGAGGAGAAGACCTCTGCAGATAATTGTGCTTCCGGTAAAAACCTCCTGAAAAATGAACACTGAAGGAATCCTAACCGGGAGAAGCTGGTTGTTCAACAATGAAGACAAGAACTCCCATGATCCCATGCTACTCCACAACGTCATTAAACTCTGTCTTTCGTTATTGTTTTGACTGAGAGACCCCTAACGGCAGAAATTACATATTGTGCATTTAAAGTTTATCCTAGCGATAAGCCTTGGGTGTCTAACAAATTAAAGAAACAGCAAAAAACAAATTAATGAAACAGCTAGAAGGGACACACAGAGATAAATAAAAAAAAACAAATACAGCTGGACAAGTACAGCAAGATGTAACAAGCTACAACCAAAAGATAGAGGCCTCTCCAGTATCTGGCAATCCCAGAGAGGCATAGCAGGGAATTAAAACCATAACCAATGTTCCACGCAAGGGCACGGGAAACCTACCCTTGTCTTGCAAGGTAGTGAGGGACTGGAGATTGCAAATCAGCTCAACACCTTTTTTCACTTTGAGAGTGGCAACAGTGCTTAGGCTGACACTGTGATGTTGGAATTGTTGTGAGAATGCATATCTTCTCTTAAACACCTCTAAAACAAAGGAAATGTCCATTGATTTTAGAAAGCTGCAATCCTCTAATCCTACTTTTATCAATGGGGATCCAATACAATCTGTTACATATTACAATTACCTTGACATTGTGCTCAACCATAAGCTTAAATGGGACCTGTGGACTGACCTCATAAGCACTCAACACAACAAAGAATGTACTTTCTAAAGGAATTGCTATCTTTTAATGTCCACGACAAAATGCTCCAAATGTTTTACTGTGCTTTTATTGAAAGTGTTTTAACCTTCTGCATCGGATGGTTTGGCAATGCTACTGAGGCACAGAAGAAAAACAATAACAATGGCCAATAAACTGTTAGGGATTATGTTACCCAGTATGTAATGCATCTACAGAGAAGGCAAACAACATTGTGGGTGACAAGAGGCAGACCCTTGCCTCCACATTTCAATTGCTGCCATCTGGGCAATGATATTGCCCCCCTCTGTTTACTAAAAATAGATCTCAGTTTATTTATTCCACAAGCCATTAAGTTTTTAAACAGGTAATGCACTGGCACCTTATTCCCCATGCATTTTGACTACTCCTTCCTGGTCACAAAGGATGTCCAGCTGATCTGGCCGATCCTCCTCCCCCTGGTGTGTGTATGAGTATGTCTATGGGTGACTTTTGTGATGGTGTAATGAAATGCCTTGCCATTGTGCTGCAAACCAATTTAAAGATGAATAAAGTATCTATCTATCTATCTATCTATCTATCTATCTATCTATCTATCTGTCTGTCTATCTAATAATGCTATATGCTGCTGTTCATTTTTCACATTTCATCCCAGGCCTTCTAGAAATTTCCCCAGTAGAGAGAGGAGTGGTGACTCTGTTTGGGGTGAGAAGCGGCCTCTTCATCGCCATGAGCGACAATGGGAAACTCTATGGCTCGGTAAGAACTGATCATGACTTGCTAATTTGATGACTTAAGACATAATGTGTGAACTGAACTAGAATTGTCAACATTTCTGCACAGATGTAAGTTTTCCACAGCTTGTATACAATATGGATACTGGGGTAAAGTCAAACCAAATTATCTCCATGCTGGGATGTGTCAGGTCAGGTCACTGGTTTCTATACATCTCAGGGACAATGTGGCAGACTTCAGCACAACAATGTTTTCACCCCACTCCAGGTTCCAAATAATAACAATAAATTTTAATTAAATCACGTATCACTTTGTAATAATTGATAATCAAACCAGTTATATGATGCCTAAGTAGTTCCTCCAGACAGCTTTTCAAAAGGCGCACCATTAAATATCTAAGCACATTAATTACAGTCAGTAAATTAAAGTTCACTGTGTGCTGATGTGCAAAAGAGAGCGAGAGAGACAGTTGTGTGCAGCATATGCTCTCACTCTACATTACCTGTAAGCTGAGTTGGCTTTTACACACAGTGACATGAACAGTTATTACCACTGTAGGTGTAGGAGGTGTAGGAGGTGTGAAGGCACAGGCATAGCTCTATGAATGCTGAGAGGTTTTAAGCCTGTGACATTTGTTACCCCACCCTGGGAGAAAAAATATGAATTAGCAGCTTGACTGCCTATGTATGAGATCAGTCTAACCATCCATTATAGCTAAACCATTACATGATGCTAGAGTGTGGCCAGACATGTTGGAGATGCAGAGAGGACTGTTTCCTCCAGGCAGATGTGCCAAACAGTGCACTGTTAAATAAGTTCATTACTGTAAAAGTCTGCCCACCAATGCACAGGAGAGAGGGAGACAGCTGTGAGTTGCACTATCACTGTAAGCTCTGGTTTTGCGCATAGCTGATTTTGTTTTCGGCACAAAATGAGGCATATAATTGAAGTTCTAAGTGTCTTGGTAACTGTGGAAGAAGTGTTCAGATTACACACGTTGTGTCCAAGGAGTGTTTACACCAATCACTAAAATCATCTACCACTGGACCATGGTCAATGTCATTGTCACTCAGCAGGGACACAAGGACATCTGCAAACTCAATGATGTGTCTGCCCACATAATGACACTGACACTCATTAGTGTATAAATCAAATAAAAGTAGTCAGAGGACACACCCCTGAGGGGAGCCAGTAGAAGATAAAAGAACATTGGTTAAGACGCCATTGACTCGCACTTTCGAAGATCTATCAGTTAGAGAGTCAACCAGCCAACATATTAAGCCACGGTCAATGTTATGGATGCTGGTAAGTTGATCTGCTAAAATGTGAGGTTGAATACGGTTAAAAGCTGAGGAGAAGTCGATAAAAAGCAGCTGTACAAAGTTCTTTGCACCATCCAGATGACCCAGGACCATGTTAAGTAGGGTGGAATCCTCAACATCCCTACCTGCCCTGTAAGTGAATTGGAGTGGGTCCAATTTTACCTGAGTTGCACCCAAAATAAACAGAGTGAGCAGCATTACAGACAGCATCCAACAGTTAGAGATGAAAATGGCAGGTAGAACAAAAAATGGGAGAAACTAAGTAGTCAGTGTCAGTGTCCTCAACTGAAATTCTAAAACAAAAAACAAACAAAAACAAAAAAAAGGCTTGTTAATCTGATTAAAAATAAGCTGACTTCCAGACAGACTTCCAGTTCTCCAAGTACAATCCTGGCAGAACTAACGGGGATGCTGATGGTCTCTCACACATGCCCTTGGATATATAGAAGTACATGAAAACCAGCACATGAGCTGTCCTACCTGTGGTCATGACTCAACTGCACAAAAATTGCGCAGTAAATTCAAAATGGCTTACTTCCTGTTTGACTTAGCATATTGTCACTAAGAAGCTTTTATAAGCTGTCACATTATGTCACATCTGCCTACCAAATACATATAGATACATATAGATGAAACATACCTGGACAGTTCCTCCATTAAAATTTTAGGGGGCGCTATTGAGCCCCTTGCCCAACCCTTAGCCCGAGACCCATATCAGACAACAAAATACACCCCTTCTGATGTGTGTGCCAAGTTTCGTGAGTTTTCAAGCATCCCTGCTCTGGCTGTTCAGTTGCAAGCAAGTGTCCTGTGTCCTGTGAACTTCTCCACACTGTTAGCTGAGGAGAGCAATGAAGTCATGACAGTGGGGAAAGTCTTTAAAATGGCTCTAAGAGAGGCTGGAGGTGCTGAAATAGGTCATCTCAAACCATCTCATATGTCCAGAGGGTGGAAAACAAGCCTACAACAATGAAACAGCTGATCGGTTAAGAGAAAGACAAAACCTGCACATTGATGATTATGGTGTGTTGTATCAAAAGACTGCCAGCCAATCACAACTTCTCCCGCCTAAAAAGTTCCATAATCTGGTCTATAAGAAACTGCTTGAAGGGATGGGTGATCTGGGAGTAGAGAGGGATTTAAATCTCATCAGATATCACTTTTATTGGCTTCATATGCAGGGGAATGTCATGCAATTCATCATGTGTGTGGAGCTGGGCCATAACAGACCAACCTCATCAACATCGTTACCACATACCTGCTCCAGCTGGTTTTCAATGATTTCTTACTTTTGCAGAAATGTAAAGGAGGATATCAATATATCCTTGTTTGACGGATCCCCTTGCACAGTTTGCTAAGCTATAACCCTCAAAATAAGGCAACCAAAATCGCTGCAGGGAAGATTTTTGGAGATTTTGTGTGGAGGTTTGGTTTCTCCACAAAACTCCACCATGAACAGGGCAAGGTGTTTGAAAAGAAAAGTATTAGCAGTAATACAGCAGAGGTAAGGGGTCCAGAAATACACCTGGTGTGTTGCTAGCCAATGGTGAAGGATTCAATAGGAGGGCACTGTTGGCCATGCTCAGAAATCTAGCAGAGGCAGACTGGAAAGTCTCCCTGGCAAAGGGGGTCCATGCTTATAATGGCACATGTAAAGAGGCCACTGACCATGTTTGGCTTCACAGCAAAAGATCAATGCTGATCCCACAGAGAATAGGCTGAGAGATGGAGAGTTCGTATGAAAGAAGCTCACAAGCTGGCCTCTAAGACAGCCTGTAAAGAGTGAATATGGGGCAAAAGTCTTTATGACAGGAACATGTATGTCACATAGGTGTGTACTGGATGCAGAGTACTGGTCCAAAATAAATAAATGAAAAGAGAGTACTGGGGAAATTGAGGTAATTCTGGGAGATCAGGTGTATGTTGCATGAGCTTAAAAACAAATAAGAATATACTGTATATTTTTTGTTTTTATTTTGACTGTGTGGATGTGACCCAGGAGGGAGGGGTGGCATAGTTGTTCTATACACTTCGTTCTATTCAGCGTGGGAGAGAGGGAGGGGTGCATGACATGACGGAGTGAGGAGGAAAATGCAGCATACAATGCACCAAGTTCAAGGTATTTACCCCAGAAAAGCCTATAATAGCCTATGAAGTTATATCATTATAGTTCAGCTTTTTACTAAATCATATTTTTCCTTTGTGGCCAGGTAGAAAGTGCCACCTAGAAGGCCAATTTGAATTCCTTGGCATTTGGACCTGTAAAACTTGCTCTATGTCACCAGTGTCTGTGCTGCTTGTTCTTGCATAATTTAATTTGCGCAACCATGTCTTAAAAATGTTCCAGGCTTTAATCAGTGTGTGTTTTTAATGTGCTTTATAGAGTAACTTGACTTGCTTTGTGTGACATTTATGACTTGCAGTACTGGATTTTGTGTGTGTGTGTGTGTGTGTGTGTGTGTGTGCAAGATGACTGATTAACATAAAAAAGAAAAACGTATGTAACCCTTGTTACGATGTAATAACAGAGCACAGGTAAGTAATAGCCAATAGTAATAACTGGACCAGTAACAGAAGACACTAAGCTTTTAAGAGCCAGTATTTTGAACATCAATAATGACACAGACAACAATGGTTTGAATGTTTGTGGCCACTTGTTATTTCAAGCTGAAAGGTCAACATGTAATACAACAGTTCTTTGGAGAGAACAATGTATGAAAAATAACAAACTAAAATAATAAAGCCAGCAAAATAAAAATAAAAGATACCCTTTGTTCCCAAAGTTAGTCCTTATTGCGTTGGGGCCCTTTTCTGACCAAATGTCAGTGTATCACTGTTAATTTTAGTCCTACCGCACAGTTCGTGAGAAAGGAGAAACCAAGGAACCCTGCACGCATCTCAGGTTCAATACCAGTGGTTCGGTTCGGCTCGCCACCCAGTTCACACTGGGAATCTCTGAGTTTAGGGATCTGAAGTCTTGCAGGAGTCCAGCAGGAAGTAACGTCCCCTTTTTCTTTATGGTATCACCAAAAACCTGACCTAGAGACAGGCCAGATGAGATCCACATATCTCATTACAGTCATACTGTCTGCATGAATCATGTACATTTTCTAATCTCCCATGAATTATTACCAATTAATAATATTATTTTATATTAATTAGTTCAAATCATGTTCTCTCCTTGCACCGGTAACAGTGAGAGATTGCACTAAATATTAACCTCTTTAATTACCATGAACATAAAATAAACATAAATTGCACGTAACACCAAATAATCATGCCAGCTAAGTGGCTAGGCTCAAGTTAACAAACTATTAGCATCACAAAACACAGTCTCAGATAGAGCACTATTAGCACCTTTTAATAGGTATCAGCGCCAATTAACATAAATATCAGCCCCTTAGAGTCATCTTAACAGGTTTTATAGTGTTTTCACTCACCGCTGAGTCAAAGTATGAATGAGCTTTACTGCTGGGCTACACATATATGGCACAGGACAGTACAAATGGGAGAAGCAAAAGGACCAGACAATAACCCAGACAAAACAACAACATGAACAAAAAATAAATAAATAAATACAATTTTGGCTTAATACTAGATGCATGTGTGTAGGTTTGTGTGTGTTAATGTAGGTAGGTGATATGTGTGTATGTGTGTGTGTGTGTGTGGGGGTGGGTGGGTGGGTGTGTGCCTGAGAGCAGCATCAGGCAGTCATATATTGACGTTATATTGAGGTTGTAATGGTGTTATTAAAGCAACAAGCTCAGGAGGTAGAGGAAAAACCCTACTAAAATAATTATAGAGGCCAGGCAGGCTGGGCCACGGCAGATATATATATATTTTTTTTTGTTTGTTTGGTTTTTTTTTGTTTTTTTTTTTTGTTTTTGTTTTTTTTCTCAATTATGTATGTCTAAGTTATTACACTTTCCTTTCTCTCCTCCTCTCCTTCTTTGCTCTCATTGCTCATTGGGTTCTGCATGTTGAAGTGTCCTTGGGCAAGATACTGAACCCCAAATTGCTCCTGAAGGATGTGCCAGCAGTGTGTGAGTGTATGTGTGAATGATTAGAACCTCCTCCTGATGAGAGTTGGCACCTTGCATGGCAGCCTCTGCCATCAGGTTATGAATGTGTGTGTGAATGGGTGAATGTGACATGTAGTGTAAATTCATAATTCATCATCAAAATTGCGCAATATTAATAATAGTATTATTTTTTTAACAATAATAATAATAATCTTACCTAATATCTTATCTAATATCATCCTACCATTATTATTATCCATAATACCCTGCCAATAGTGGGCAAGACCTGCTCACAGAGGTGAGATTCAACATGGCAGCATCCTATCACTAGAAACAAACTTCAAACTCTGCAAAATGTATTTCTAAAGAACTACTACAAAACATCCAATTGGTAAACACATACATACCAACTACTGCCATAAACACACATCAGATTAACATCCCAGTGAAAGAAATAACAGACCTAGAAGCCTTCATCGATCAATATTTCCATAGACATGAATCCTGACACTGGCACCCCAAAACAACCTAAACAAATGAAAGAAAACAGACTCATCCACTGATACAGATGATTTGGGAACCACAGAAATTGAGGTCAGTATCCTCTCCAGCATTAAAAAAAATAGACTTCATTCCACTACACAAAGAAATAAAAGATGTATGCTCCAGTCTGGAATCTGCCCACATCCATATCACAGCACCACTGAAAACAAACCAGGGATTGCAGTCCTCTGTCAAATCCCTCAATGAACAAATGCAAACAGTCACTAAAGGAAACAAACAACTGAAAGAGACTATTTTGGACATACAAACCCATAGCATGTGGGACAATCTCATCTTCTCAGGTATTCCCGAAAGAACACCGGACAAAACAGAATCATTTATCAAAGACTTCATGACAACTCTTCTCAAAATACTGCCAGACATCGTCAAAGACATTACTTTCCACCATCTTGGTACACAAGCAACAAAAACATCAACAAAAGACACTAATCAAAAGCAAATGAAAAGAATTGAAGGGCACAACTTTCGGACTCAATGATCAGTAACCACGAGAAATAAATGAGAGTTGAAAAGTACTGTACCCCATCCTAAAAGAGAATCCTAAAGCACACAAACCTCATGGTTGACAAACTGTATATTGATGGACGATTATTTCACAACTCCAAAACAACACCATGGCTCCTCTGAACAGACAGGAATGTAGTACATTACTGTGACAGCTAAATTACTCCTACTGATATCCCTGCCTCCCTAAGCAGCATACTGGTGATGCATTTTCTAATAACCCCACTAGCTCTTTCCATTTTTTCTTTATCTGTGTGTTTTTTGTCTGCTCACCTCAATGTAGCTTTCTATGTGTTAACCTCTGTTTGTCTATGTTGTGTGTATGATCATGGAGGGTTAATGTTGACGACTGCAGATCTTTCTCACACTCAATCAGGCATTCTCTCTCTCTGTCAGGCACACATGCACGCACGCACGCAGGCACAACCCCCACCCCACCCCCCCCACCCCACACACACACACCTGTTCCTTCTCTCTGTCCCTCTATCTCTCTCTCTTTTTCTGTCCCTCTCTTACCATCCTCATCTCCCATCCAGCTACATCTCCACTCTTCCCTCACCCCTGCCCATGCTCACAAGTGTTCAAATTCAGAGTCAGACAAACCTACTCTACTAGGCAGATCGAGTTAATACATAACCATACAAACTCTAAACCTGGTGACCTGGAATGTGTGTGGCATCCATACTCAGGCTAAAAGAATCAAAATGATCAATCATCTAATCAAATTGAAGGCAGATATATACTTCTTACAGGAAACACATCTAACAAACTCAGAGCTACAATATTTCCAACCTAAACAATTCAAATATTTTCTTCAGCAAACAATAGTAAACAGAGAGGCACATAATCTTAACAAAAGAAATATACCCTTGATTCATAACTCATCTATTATTGATCCAGAGGGAAGATATATCATCATGAATGTATCTATAAACAACACAAAATTCACATATGCTAATATCTGTGGACCCAATAATGATGACCCATCTTCTTGCCATGCCTTTTTTCTTTATTGAATGAATCAATAAATATTATTATTTCCAAAGACTTATACTGTTGTAGACCTTATAATTGTTGTTCTACTTCTCTGTCCAGGTCTTCTCCCGGAATTGACCTCTTTTTGGTCGACTATTCATTCACCCCAAACATCCACGAAACCACAATTAATTCCATCACATCAGTGATCACACTGCTGTCACTCTCACCATAAACATTCAATCATATATAAGACCCCCCATGAGATGGCGATCCAATACATTGTTACTTCAAGACCCTGACTTTAATACTCCAATAAATTAAGAGTGTGCATCCTTTATGGAGATGAACAACTCTCAAGAAATGTCACTGTCATTACGATGGGAAACAGGCAAAACATCAATCAAATCAACTGCAACACAGAAAAGAAAAAACAATTATCAATAATATCAATAATTAAGTCCAGAGGTGAAACTGTCCAGGACCCACAGGAAATAAATAAAACCTTTCAAACGTTTTACAGCAACTTCTCCAGTTATGAACCTACTCCATCAGAAATAGAATCATTTCTAAACAACTTGGACCTAGCCACACTATCCAAAGAACTGGCTGATAGCTTAGATGCACCAATCACCCCAGAAGAACTCAATGAAGCCCTAAATCGCATGAAAAATCATATGGACCGAATGGATTCCCAGCATTCCCAGCAAAAAAGCATTTGACAGTTAGTTGGACATTTCTATTCAGTACTCTTTGTAAGTTTGGTTTTGGAGAGTCATTAACCAATTGGATCAAAATTCTTTACACCTTACCTGTAGCAACAGTAACCACAAATGGCATCACATCACAGAGATTCACACTTCACAGAGGAACCAGACACGGATGCCCACTTTCACCTTCCTTATTTGCCATCTTCATTGAACTTCTTGCTGCAGCAATACGACAAAGCAGTAACATAAAAGAATAAATAAGGGAATAAATGAATTCAGACTAACAATTCACAACATAAAAACAGTCTTTATGCAGATGAAATGTTATTGTTTTTACAAGAACCCTACATGTAATTACAATAAATTTTTAATCTAATTAGTAAATTCTATGTGGTTTCAAATTACACAATTAACTGGAGTAAATCAACCATACTCCCTCTCTCTGAAGACATGTGGGATTCTGCAACACAAGACCCATTCCTCCCCTTTCACACTGGAAATATGAAGTACTTGAGTATTAGCATTTCCTCCAGGCTGTCAGAGCTTTTTAATCTCAATTGCACCCTACTATTAAAAAATATTCAAGATGACTTCAAATGATGGACAAATCTCCCCCTCTAACTAATAGGACGAATTGCAACAGTTAAAATGAAAACCCTACCTCAAATTAACTATCTCTTCTCTATGCTTCCCACCACCCCAACAGACAAATGGTTCAAATCTCTCGACCCTCTAACCAGCCACCTCTATTGGAAGAATAAAAAACCAAAAATGTCACTCTCAACATTACAGAATCTGAAGAAGCCTCAAACATCTCACTCTACTTCCTAGCAAATCAATTACAATACCTAATCAAATGGGTTCGACAACCCAAACACAATAACTCATGGATAGATTTAGAACATTCCCAATCACAGACCTAACTTCCCTACCCCAATCAATTAAAAAACTTAACCTCTTAAAAATACAGTAATCTCTACAACCCTGAAAGCCTGATGGAAAACTAACAAAATCACTAAATCATCATTAACACCCTACAAGTATACCCCAATTTGATCCTGTACGATCCGGACCCTGTGTCTGGCAACACTCCCATTCATTTTCCCACATGGCAACACAAAGGAATCATTCACCTTTATCACCTACTTGAAAATAATAAATTCACAACCTTCAACATACTACAATACTCCAGAAGTACGGAGACATCAGCTCTTTCAGTACCAACAACTTAAATCCATCATTAAATCTAAGATTAAGACAACCAACAACCCACTCAACCCCTCAAAACTAGGTCAAGAAATCATGAAGATTACAGACTCAAAAAGTAATCTCTAAACTCTATAAACTTCTGTCTTACTGAAATGACTCTATAATAATCCCAACCTCAAAATGGGAAAATGACCTATGATTCCACTGACTTCACAGAGAAAGGTGACTGCCCAAATGCAGTACAGCGAAATGGTATGGTACAATCTTGTATAGAGGATATTCTAGAAGAATACACAAAGTCACACCGTGGAGGAGGGGCCAACCCATTTAAGATTTGATAAACAAGGCACAAATTTGAAAATAATCTAAAATTCTCAAAGCTCAGTACATTGTATTTCTCCAGTACCCTACGGTGATGGAGAGTTTTTAGAGTTTGTTTGTATAAGGACTCAAGAGGTTTTATGGCTGTTTCTCCAGCCTGCCCCCAACATGTAATGCAATAAGACATATGGAAAAGAATCATAGTATGCGTAAATATCTTAGCTGCGTCCAAAGAGAGACAGTTTCTAATATGTCTAAAATTTGCTAAGTTGTACTTTATGGTTTTAACTGTTTTTTTAAATGCCAAACCAGGCTTTATCAGAGGTTTTTCACTGAAAATAGCTGTGTGCTGCTGCTGGAAACCCAGTTGATGAGAGTGCTGAGTTTCATGTTTCTTGAATACCACCGTTTATGAGTGAATGAGCTAGTTGTTGCCATGGGCCAGGCCACCAATTCAAAGTTAGCAAAACTGAAAACAAGAAGTTTGACTTTTCTTCACATGTTTAAAAAGGACTGGCATTTATATCTAACTGACATAGACCTCTGGTGCAATGCAAGTTATGACTCATGAAAGGTGGTGGCCATTATGCAGCCTCAAAACCTTGTAAGGTCAGGGGTGGATGGACTGCTTTTTACATCCCATTTCTTACTAATAGTAATGGTTGGTTTCTTTTAACCACAATCATTCCCTAACCTCTACCCAGTCATGTTTGGGCTTAGAGGATAATAATCTATCGTCATACAATCAGATGTAAATTCAACCAGCCCTTTTGTGCAGACCTATGCCTTTGTGAGGGTTATTGTACTCACATCATTAAAACAGAGCCCTAAATCTGAAAATTACTGAATAAACATTGATTAGTTATATCAATTAATCATTGACAAGTGCAAAATGATGTCCATCAACAATTCCTAAAACAATTCTCTGAGCCTCAAGGTTTGTTTTCTTCTGTTCTTCTGTTGTCTTACAGTCACAAAACCCAAGGAGAGAAAATCAGGACATTCTCACATTAGAGAAGCTATAATTAGTGTTGACGGGATAAATGACCATGTGTTTTCTGCTGTCCCTCTCTATCCTCCTCTTCCTCTCCTCAGGGCCATTACAATGATGATTGTAAGTTCAAGGAGAACCTCCTGGCCAACAACTATAATGCCTATGAATCAGCTGCACACCCTGGCATGTACATTGGCCTCAGCAAGACCGGCAAAACCAAGAGAGGCAACCGGGTCACACCTACCATGACTATGACACACTTCCTACCCAGAATATGAATTTTAAAATCAAAACTCAACAGTACAAAACAAAGTCTAGGCCACTGTTTCATTTTGGTCAGATTTTGCTGTTGGACCTACTCATCTCCTCCTTCTACCACTAATACAACAGACCACAGTGGGAAACTATTTGAAATATTTTTGCCCAAGCTAACCATCGCTGTAGGCAATGTTTGCATGAACTGTTGCTATGCATCAACCAAAGAACAGTAATGTGGCATCACCATGACTGTGAATGAAGACTCCAATGGACAAACTTGGAAAAAAACAAAACAAAATAGTAACAGTGTTAACATTGCTATCAGTAAATTTTGGCTCACTGAATATTCAGCAACATCTCCAAGAAAATGCATCAGCAAATGTGTGTTTTCCTCCTCAACTTCCAATTTTTGAACATTTTGGGACATTGCTAGAACATTTAGATTCATGCTGCAGGAACCAGATTGAAACGATCAAGGTCCAAATCAGGTCATATGTGATAATGCAGATTTGTTCCAGTGGAAAGGATGGCCTACACACTTTAGGGATATTTTAAAGTATAGTGTCTTTATAAATGAGGTGCATAATGTAACAAAATGCATAATGCACCATGGCTATGGGAGTTTAGAACATTCAAAACCAAAACACAGCCAGGCCGGCTCTGTCTGTATGCAAAGTGCAATATCTTTGTATCCACCAAGGTCATACAAGGGCAACTGGCTCTGATCAGCAACACTTGTGATCCCTGTTCCTAAATGATTGTCATTTTGTGCAAGGAAACAGAAAAATATTACTGATTGCACCTTTCAGGTCAGAACTGATGGTAAATGAGAATATATTTTTCATGCGGTACTGCTGAATGATATTGTATCTTCTCTTGCTGCTTTCATAACACAGAAATATGGGCATCATACATAACATATCTCATGTGCAGTTAATATGTTTAAAGCATGAGGAATTCCTTAGAAAAAAACACTTCAGAGACATAATTAGATAAATGGGTGAATCTGACGATGTAGAGAGAGATCTAAGATCTTTCTAAGGTAGTGCCGAGAAGTCCAGTTCTTTTGTAGATTCAGTACATATTTCTAAATGTATAGTGAATATTTTGGGTTTTCCCTAAATAAGCATTGCACACTTTCTAGGCCACAAGGGGGCAGGGTACACTAACTTGTGCTGCTATTTTATTCATATAGAAGTAAAGCAATATATGCTTATTAATCCTCCCATAAGGTTTTGTTTTAGGCTATATTTAGCTAATGACTTACTGTGATATTCCTTTGTGTTGATTCTCCTTGTATTATTTTTCTTGTAAATAAACAGAAATCCACCAAAACATGTTCATGTTGTATGAGAGAGCAGGAGACAAAAGAAATGTATTGATGAATATTAATATACTAGTTGAGTATGTTAGGGCAACTGGTTGTTTATTTTCCCAGCTATGATAAAAGTTTTATGCAGCACTCACTATGACACTATGTTTTATTAGTATGTGTCAAATGACTGCACAGTCCTCCTGCCGACAGCCAACAATGCTTACAGTTAAACTTTTGAACTGATCTCAAAACAGCCATCCAGTAAGGAACATGGGACATCAGCTGGAACAACAGAAAAAAAAAAAGATTTGTAGAGGAACAGTAGTAAATCCAAACAAAAATATTTGCAAATAAGTTCTTTTTGTTGGCTGTTTTGCAACCCTTTATTTTTTAAGGATATCCACATATGTACATATGCATATGTTATCATACAAACTGAGTTGGGATGATTGATTGTTTATTTACCCTGGCATTACAACAGATCTTAACGGAACTGGTGTGCTGGTGCTGGTTGGTTTGTATAAAGGCTCACTGCAGATAACAGGAAGCAGATAACTTAACATTTATTTAAAAGTTTGAATATTTCTGTCAAAGAAGAGAAACAAGGACAAACAAATATATTGCTTTCGTCTCAGCTCAGTTCAGTCAGTCCATCAAGCCTGTGGGGGTCAGGAGAACCATACTGCAGGTAGGAGCCTGGGGGAACCAGCATCCTGGAAACACCGGGTCTGTTGCTGTCATCAGGTTAGCTGAAGTTTAGGATGGGTTTAAATCTGCATCGTTTGGTACAGAACCCCATTAACTGTGTCCTCTGTATCTGAGATTTAAACTGCACCTGCAGATTAGTCTAATCTCACCTGCTGTGTCCTGTAGAAATCACTTATATTCCAAAACAGGCCATTGTATCAAAGGTTCAACTTAAAACTACTGCAGATTTTGAATGGAAAGGAAAGGTCTGCATTACTCTGGTTTTTAGAATGTCAAAATGTGGTGATAAAGAAACAGCAACAAGTGTGAGTCTAATAAATCCAAAATTTGTCTAACCTGAAAATGATCAAAACCAAGAAATTTTAACATTTATTCATTTATTCAGAGCTGTCAGTTATTATCCCAAACATAAGTAATTGCATTGCATTCACCAAAGAAAAAACATTGGAGGCCTTATTCATCATTTAACTTTTATGTAAAATAAATTAATTGAAAATGTGGCTTCTTTTAACTGCTGACTAACTGAATACCCATTCCATTATGGTGGATCTTAAGGTAACTTCATCATACATCATAACATTTAACCATAAAAAAATGTAGGAGGTACAGTAATAGGTTCCAAATAGAAGGTGTAAAATACAAGCATATATGAAAAATAGGGGCTAATGGAGAGGTAAAAGGAACACCAGATGAATCAATTTGATACAATTATTGCTTAGCATAACATCATCTATGGTGTCACATTGAACTCAGTATAATGTCAATGTAAAAAACACATTCTGTATTCATCATGAAAGTGAATCCAAAAACTAGGGAAATAATTTCATTTATCCTCCAATGATTTCCATTCTCTGATCTTTTTGCTGCTTATGTGTGTTTTTTGCCATTGTTCTCATTCCTAAGTATTTTCCTCGGTTCAGTTCAGTTTTCTCTTTTTTCTCACTGCTTTGACGTGGCTGCAAGCTTAGTGCCCAAGGCCACCTAGTAAGTGATTGAGAACTGTGCAAAATATCTTCCTCTGTTTTGGCTGATCCCTGCAAAGGAGAAAAACAGTGATGGCGTGAGGAGCTGCCATCTCAGTACGGGAGACAGCAAGTGTAGAGAAACAAAACAAAGCAAAATAAAACAAGACCACAGAGGGAAAAAACATAAGTGGGAAGTACCGCAGGATACCAAAAGAAAAATGTGAGTCAGGTCAGTCATATCAAATTGCAGAATAGTCACAAAAACCACACACAAAGTCACTAATACTCTTCACTGATTATGTGCAATTGACCTGTGCATAGAAATAATACTGGGAACTGTACCACTTAGGTATGGTAACAGAATTAAATTTACACATGTAAGAAAGCAGAGGGTTCAAGTCTGAACAACTGCACAGTAATCACACACACAGATATGAATATCTTCCAGGTTCTGTTCCAGAAGTAGAAAACCTTATTCAAAATCCCTATGACATTTGAAATAATGTAAACTACAAAAAAATCCAGCCTTAGAAATCTATATCGCTATATGTATAGATTTAAAAAAAAATCTATTTTCATTGTTTATTCAACTAAGTGAATATTTTAGTTGCCTTTAATGAACATCACTTCCCATGAATGTTATACATACACAGGGGGTCACGGCTAGTTCAGATGTGTGTAATAACAGCAGGACAGAGTGAACACTGCAGAGGTTTTAGACAGCAGAGATTACAGCTAAAGATATTTATGCATATATCCAAGCTAAGATGATGAGTACTTGCACTGCCATCCTGGTAAATTTTCATGGGAGCTGTAGTTTTTTTGCATTCTCACAAAGTAATTGTAACCTTGTTAAAATCACAACGGTTTCAACGTCTAAAGGCAGGTGCTGTAGTGTATGCCGGTATGTCCTAGAATATAGAAAGTAAACCAGGAACACATTTTATTTTTCCAGAAAGGCGGCTAAAAGAAATGCTGAATGGGAGAAGCTAGGGGAAATATGATGTCATGTCTTCAGCTCTCCGTAACAGTTAAACTGTTGTATGGGAGGAATGAAGAAATTTAACAGACAGTTTTCTTGTTCATGATTTATTGTAACATGTACAGTATTGACAAAAATAAAATGCAGCATGACATATTCTTTAATGTTAGGTTAATTAAATTTTCCATAACATTCAGGCAAAGCCAAAAAATAAATACCTGGATCAAACATGGGCCTGAATTGGCAAGACTAGAATCAAAGGGTGCATCAATTATATCATACAAGTAATCCTCCGGTGACATAGTGCTTTAAAACAAATGTATCTTAACATCCATCACTTGGTTAACTTCAGTTAACACCACTGAAAATCTCTTCTGAGTATCAAACACTGTTGTGAATCCAACAGCTGCCTTACTCCACAAAGAAGCAAGCTACATCCTCTACTGAGCTTCACTTAAATCCTACACTGTGCCACTATTTGATACTCAGAAGAGTAATTTTCAGTGGAGTTTTCCTTTAATGGCTGCCCGGTTAAATGGGAGTGGCAGCCTATGGAGCCTGGGTGGTTCCTAATCCCACAGCATTTGCATAAGCTGACAGCAAACTGACGACCTGCCTGGTTTCCAGTGTGAGTCTGGCTTCAGTCAGCCAGTCCTCCACTGCTCTCCTGGCCTCTCCTCTCAACTGGTTCACCAATTTAGCTGCTAACTCCAGATCCCCATGCTCCAAGCAGTAGCTAGCATATGACAGAAGCTTGAATGGGTCTAAATCCTCACTGCCCAGCTGGGCAGGTGGTGCTTCTTGTTTATCCTCAAACAGCAGTGCAGCTTGAATGTAGGACAAGAAATACTGGTACAAGGAGTTGTGAGATTCGTCAATAAGGGCAACCCGGCGAGCCAGTGAGCGTAGGGAGTTGAAGCGGGCACGGAGAGAGGCCTCACTGTACACACCACGCTGCAGGGATTCTCCTGGAAGAGCTGATGCCAGAGCCAGGGCAAATTCGTTGTCGTGGCAGCTGTCTCGCACTGCCTGAGCGGCGCTCTCTAAAGGCTTAGTGAGGGAATCGGCGTCAGCAGTCTTTAAAGTGTAGTTGAGAGCCTCCACAGAGAGCCAGAGCTGGTGAGCTTTACGGGCCTCCTCCTCTGCTACCACATGGCCTGCATTCACAAGACAAGAAGCTGTTAACATAACAGGCTTAATGATGTCATCCAAACTTTGCCATCCATATGTGATGTTCTTTGAAACATTGATTCTGCCTTTTTCCAGAGTGGTGTGTGGGTGTGTGTGTGTATATATATATCTTACTGTCTATGGCCTCCTCCATCCCCTTCAGTCTTGCATAGGCAGTGTTCATATCCAGAGTGAAGTTATCCAGCTGTTCCTGGCTCAGCTGACGGTAGTGGGTCTCCTGTTCCAGCATCTTACTGTTCAGGACCTGAACACAACCCACAGCACAGCTTTGAAGGAATGCTGTTAGAAGTATGCATCCTAACCATGACAAGCCAGTAGAGAGTGGATTGACGGATGCTTTGTACTGGCCACACAGACTGCAGCTCCCAGAATCCTCAATTACAGTGTATGAGTGTTGTTTTAATGATTTAACGATGTCATATGTGATCTAATAAGAAGAATACTAAAGATATGACCAAGCATTTGCTATCAGCTTTCAGTATACTTTTACAGTTTTTAATTTCATTTATTTTACCTTTATTTAACCATGAAGTCTCTTGAGATAGACAAGAGAGCAGTGAAAGATATACTTACATAGTATATATACTTACAGTATATACTAGATCCATACTTGGTACACAAGACAGTCAATACAATTGCTATACACATAATTCCCTCCTCTGTGCACTCTGATATTTGAATGTAATGTGCGTGTAGAATGTGGGGCAGTATGAAGACCTGCTCAGCCTCAGTTTTCAGCTCCTGCTCCTGGACTTTGAGGACATCTCGGACGTGGTCTGTGTGAGCAGCTGCCTGACGCCGGAGCTGAGTCCTCATCTCTGCCTCCATCACTTCCCTCAACTCAGACAGCTACAGACACACACACAAACATGTAATTATTCATACTGCCTAGTTATATTGATAAGAACTGATGAATTGGTGACTGTTGCGTGGCTCCAAATGAAGAGTAAGCTCAGCGACCCCTGAACCACCTTCATCCCCCTCCCTACCTTCTTCTCCTGCTCCAGCCGGGCGTCCTCCTTAGCGTGCTGCAGGGAGGTGTTAACAGTTTTCTCCAGGGCTTTTTGGTGTTCCAACTTCTGCTGCTCCAGCGCTCCATCGATGTGGATCTGCTCTCGGACTCTCTGCTCGGCAAGCTCTCGGTTCAGCTGGTCGATGCGACGGTGTGCATGGGCAATTAGGGCGTTCAGGTCATCCGCTGACAGTTTACCAGCTCAAATGCAAAGACACAAAGTTATTTTGAAAATTTGTCTTATTTTTCCTAAAGAACTCCATTTCAGATGTGTATCTGAACCAGGAAGAGCATAAGTGTGTCCCAATTACATCTCATGTACTAACAGTATTGAGGATATATATATATCATTCCACTTTACATTATTGCTTCATGTGTCACAAGTGATCTGCACTGTCATTGGCATTAACACTGATATTAAAGATGATAAAACATTAACTCTGGAAAGTTCTTCCTGGCACTGAATTATACCTGCTGAAAGTAAAACTGAACATCCAGGTGAGCTACTGGTCAAAAACACACACTGTACCATGTCCTGTCACACCCTATTGTCAATCATCTAATGATGGTAAAAAAAAGTGCCAGAAAAAAAACAAACTACAGAAATATGAATATGGACATGCTGAATAACTCTGTGATTGTGCACGTGTGTTCTTACTGAGGCCCTTCCAGTTGGCCTGGATCTCTGGAGTAAGGCTGCTTACTTCCCTCTGGAACTGTTGTTTGGCTTCATTAACCAGTTCACTGTACTGGGAAACAATTTTTGCTTCTGACTCTGCAGACTGCACCTATACACACACACACACACACACACACACACACACACACACACACACACACACACACACACACACACACACACACACACACACACACACACACACACACACACACACACACACACACACACACACACACACACACACACACACACACACAGAGTTTGGCAGCTTTATGTGCTGGCGATTCACAAGTGGGGTGTAAGATGGAGCATGAGGTAGACAGGCAGATTGGTGCAGCGTTAGCAGTAACATGGGAGTTGTATTGGACCACTGCGGTGAAGAAGGAGCTGAAAAATTCATTTTTGTGTTTGCGAAATCTATATCAGAATACAGATTGAGGGGTGGTGATAAGTGGGGTCCAAGCACGTTCTTTGTACTGTTGCGCAATTTTTAAAGCACAAGAGTGACCATATGTAAACAGAGTTCACAACAGACAGTGCAGAGAAACAGGATACCCACAGCAAGAGCTGAGCTGGATCGTGAACCTTGCAGTCACAGGTAGGGATGTCCCAGTCAAGTATTAAATATATAATACTCTAACACAAAGCCAAAGAGAACTTTTAGCAGCATGTTTTAGGTCAGCAGCGAGCTAAGACTGTCAGAAATAGACATGAACTCAAATCAGTTGTACTCCTCTGATAGCTCAGTTTGTTGCTGAGCTTTGCTTGTTTGTGTGACATGAACCTTTTTTGTATAATTAGTGCTAAAAATAATGTAAAGATGTAGGTGTAGTGGATGCAAGATCCTTTTAAAACAACTTTGACATATCAAATTACCCAGTCAGGTGATTTATTTTATAGCAAGACAATGAGATAATAGCTATTTTTAAATACATCAATTCTGTATCAGTTGAATTGTGTTATTTGGTTTGTAGAAGTGATAGAACAGCCTCTATATGATGGAAGTTCTGTTTAAATAGCTTCCAGTTGACTGTCTGCATTTCTCATGAATGGATGGATCTCTGAGTATATGGCTCTTTAATTTTATAGTGCATTTTACAGTGTATTTTAAAACATGTATGTTGGCTGGAACACTGTGAAGATATTTTAGAATGAAAAAGATATTTCCTCAGATTTTAATAATGCATTACGTGCAGAACATGTCGATATATGATGAAAATAAAAATAAATGTTCTGCAAACAGACACTGTTCACATTGCAGATATAAAGAGGAACCTTTGGGGAGGAACTTGGAAGAAACACAGTGTTAAAATGATCGTAACACTAAGGTGAAGCACAACCTCAAAACTAGCCTGACATGACCAGGTTAGTCTGGAGGGAGATGTTTCCAGGGTAACTTAGGTCAGGCTTATTAAAACCTCCTTTCTGAAAAAGAATTTCCTGAAATAAGCCTGATTTACTGAAACAAGCCAGGTTTAGCTGGTGATCTGGCTTTGTTTAACACTGGTGTTATAGAAGACTTCTATGGACACGTTGCCCTCTGTTGGTGGGAGTGCATAACACCAATATGAACCACCAGGTGGCAGCATCAAGGTAATGTCAAGATGAGACCAAGCATTTCATATCAAATCTTTTCTCTCTCCTCACTCTTTTTGCAAAGAGCATTGGAGTACGTATCGGTAGCAGCTTCTTATTGTTATCTGAACACTGCTGGTTAAAATGAACAGCGAAGGCAGATAACATCAGCAGTTCCTAAATAACTAATTCCATAATAGCTACAATAAAATGTTTTGCTGTTGTCTGATTAATGTGCCCTCCACAGCTGGCATCTGTGTTTAGTCAAAGACTGTGCATTAAGAGACATCACTCTGTAACATGTCGTGACAACTGGATAGATTGCCATGGATAGACATTTATGTCCAACTCAAGATGAATCGTAATAACTTCGGCAATCCCTGACTTTTAAACTAGCGCTATCAGCAGGTCAAAGTTTGGATTGGTTCAGTATTTAACCCCAATAGAATACTTGTTTATGACCAAATAAAATTAATGATTTTCCCATCAGCCTCCACTCCACATTAAACAAATTAGATACAATGTGTTAATTAGAGAGCTTTAGAGCTGCTGGTAGGCAGATTTTGTTATTTTTGGGCAGAACCAGGCTAGCTGTTTCCCCCTGTTTCCAGTCTTTGTGATAAGCTATGCTAACTGGCTACTGGCTGTAGCCTTATATTTATCTTACAGACATGAAAGTGGTAAAATCTTCTCATCTAACTCTAAGCAAGAAAGCGAATAAGCATGTTTCCCTAAATGTAGAGTTCATCTGGTTGTACGTGTAAAGTAACGTCCTTACCTTAGTGACCACTTTGTCCAAATCCACCACCATGTTATGGAGATTCTCCTCTGCTGCTAAAACAAGTGGGCGAACAGCAGTGACCTTCAACTCTTTAGACTTGTCAATCATGGACTTGAGACTGTCCAAAGCTTTACTGCAGGGAAAGAAGTATGGGAGAGTAGAGGGAGGGGTTAGTACAAGTGCATATAGGCCTAAACACACTGGAAGTGTCTGACGCGCGTGTTTTGAGTAACACCAATTGTTTTCAATGGCCGAACACGCACTAGAAGCATTATGATGCGCCTACTCCGACCTTGTTTCAATTCTTGGAGCGTCAAATGAGGACCCAGCGCCCAAAGCTGTTTTCTCTGCAGCCGAAAAAGAGAGAGATAGCGCAAGTCAGCTAGAGAGAGAGAGACAGTGTGGCGGTGGTCGAGCAAGGAGAGCCAGCAGTAGTGAGAACAAAACCGAATGAGAGAAATAAAACGTTATATTCTGATTATTTCACGGCAGTCACATTTTATGCACAAATAAATAACCATCAAACAGTCAACAAATGATTTACTGTGGACACTGACGCTCTCAGTTTCAGTTTCATTTTCCTCCTCTGCATTTCTCCTTTTAATACAAGGACAAGATGACAAATTTGTGTTGGTTCTGTGGTGTTGGAATTTCAAATCTGACGCTTGCAGTGCGCCATGAATTGACGTGCGTCAGTTATTGCTCCCAGTGCGTTTAGGCCTTAAGAGAACTGTTTGACAAGAGAAGTGGTGCAAGACCAGAAAATGTATCAGCAATGCCCTGTTTTCCCCACACCTGCCCCGTGTTAGCCTGTGTGTCTAACATGTGTGCATGTGTGTGTGTTTAGATGTATATCTTACTTGGCTTTCAATAGCGCAGTTCCAGCATCATTCACAGCGCTGGTTCTATCAGCAACAGAAGCTTCTAGATCCTTCCACTGGGCAGACTTCTCCTCAGGTGGAACCTGGATTTAAAAAGAACTGAAATCACTCCACTGCAAAACCATTATTTTGCCCATTAAAGGTGTCATGTCACAGGTCATACTGGTAAAATGTTTAGTTGTTCTAGGGCAGAGATTTTCCCAGGGGATGGAGGGAGAGAGGTGAGACATGAGCCGCAGTTTGCGCAAAACTCTACTGCAATTACGAATAAACAGATCAGAAATAAGAAAAAAATGTATAACTCCAGAACTTGCTTGAGAATCATCACGTGTTTTTCTTCATTATCAAAGTAATTCATTGATAGTTGTCTGTACATCAATGGGTACATTGAAAACAGGAACTGTTAACAGCTAACTCGCCATACTTTCAAAATGTCATCATTTAACCAAAATATTAACAAATGTAGGCTAAAGATGGGTAAAATATCTAAATCATGAAATTAAGTTATTAATTAATTATTTATTATTAACAATATGAACAAAAACTTATTTTTAGGATATAACAGGAAAAAATGTTATTGCAGGACTTGGTGGTTTTTTTATAACAGCACACCAACGCCAAATGACTTTGTCCTGACAATCTCAACCGTTGGAATAGCCTGAACATGCAAATTAGTTCTTGAAACATTTTTGTTTTCTTAGCTAGCCTGTGTGAGTGATGACAGACTGGAATAATAACTGTGCGAGGGGTCCTTGGATCTTCTAGTGGAAGTGATATAGGCAGTAACAAAATCTGAACACAAGTGGTCAGCTCGACACTGTTGGGCCTCATATGCCATGTGCATGAGGCAAAGACAGGCCTGCGCGTACTCATAAAGCCTGATAACAAAGAAAGGTGCCAAGTCACACAAAAGGACTTCAAATGGATTTCAACTCCCATCATGCCCTGCTCAAGTCACACCCTAGGCGTGAAATCTGGCAGAGTCAAACTCTCAGCTCGAGAGCACTCTGACAGAACTCGAGACTGGACCTGCCAGAAACACTCCAGGATTTCCTCTTCTCGGCCGTGATGTCACCGAGAGTATAAACACTCCACTTGCTCTTTGGACTGCGCTTCCAGCTGTTCACCTGGCTAACGTAAGGAAGTAACTCCCGTATGTACATGACTGTCTCTAGGCCACACCATCTCAACCTCGCTAGATGAGTAGAGATTTTCATTGTGTTCAACTGAGCATGTTACCGGATCCGAAGAAGACTGCTGTGCAACCCAGCCCTGCTTATTTGGTTGAGTTTATCACGCTGAACTGGTTTGTGTTTGTCCAACTGCTTGGATTGTTTTGTGTTAGCTTGCCATTGTGTGGAGATCATGGGTTGCATTCTATTTGTTGAAATCAGACTGCAGCTGGCAAATAAGGACATTTGCACGCCATGTGTTTGTGTAAATAAAAGCAAGTGCCACTTCTACGCACGATCGCTGAGATCTTTTGTTCTTTGGTGTTTTCACCCTCTCCTCTCTACTAACCCACCTGCATGTACACATACACACACACACACACACATTTGGTAAGCAGATAACTCAATTACAGTGCTCAGCTCTGTCCCCAAGTAATCCTATTGTTAGAGATGCGTGTTAAACTGGCAGACCCCATTAACCGTTGTCACTGTTCAAATCACACGGTCCACCATCTTGACCAGATAAGTCAAGATGGCGGATGTGACCGGTTATTGGTCCTTTACCTCAGGGTGGTGCTCCGTTATTATTAATTAATATTAATAATTTTTTTTTTTCTAATAACCAAACCTGCTCCTATTAAGTCCCAACAACACCTTGGAGACATATGATAGACACAGGAGTGAACAGCAACGTGTCTTGGCTGTCCACTTGTGTTCACATCACCAACGCATTTTAAAACCAAGTGCAAACAGCCTCTTACAGTCTTCGGCCTGTATTACAATAATGAAGGTCTAATTTACTGTCCAACATCACTGGCTAGATACAGTATCTTTTGCAAAACAGATTGGTCTGCATGTACTGGGGTAAGGTGGAAAAAAAAGAAAAAAAGTGCTGTGCTATGTCTCGTGCAGTGGAGATCACTAAGGTTAATCTGGTGTAATGGTGTATGAAGTTTTGAATTGGTCTTACAAAGCTAATTATTAAGCTATTACATCTAAAATGCACATACATGCTTGCCTTCTTTGAAGATCAACTGAGAAATATCTTGTGTGCTTGCCTTACACTGTCCGGGTGCGGCACTGTGCTCTTGTGGTTGAGTTCCACCTTTTTTGTTCCATTGACATAACTTAAATAACGACAAAAAAAAAAAAATCGATTTTTGGAATCTGTGAATAAATTCATGACCATAGATAATTCTGCCATTCATAGATATACCATCTACTACCAGGCCACAACATCACTGAATGCCCTCTGTTGCCAACATGAAACAACGCAGTCCTGAATCCCAGTGAACTCTACTAGCTTCCCGCTGCCGCTCCACTTGTTTCATCATTGGGAGCCAGCCCACTCCAATCCTCTTCTCAACACACTGCAAGACGCCACTGTCACACATTTGTATCTCTATCTATTCTCCCTTTTGCACTGCCTTCTTGAAGTTTGGCAACCAACAAGAAAATAACAAATGTCAACCTGTGACTATGACAAAAGTCAAAAGCCACAAACTTTCTGAAGCTACTGCTGTTTGTTCAGTTGTAATTACATGTCTAATGATGGTAATCACAGTGGACAGTCCATAGTGATAATGTAACAGTACCAGACCTGATTAATATGTAATATAGCACTGGGAGTCCCAGCTCAGTGCCCACCATCTGGCTCTAAGACTAAAACATACTAATTCACAAAAATCCAATCACATTTTTACACCTGTACCAGCATTACTGTAATCAGATCACATTCTTGTGGTCAGAGGCACTGTGTTCTATACCTCTGCTTCCATTGCTTCCTTCAGTTTAAGTGTGTGTCGTGTGATTGCCTGCAGGGCTGCCTCCTGAGCTCCTATAGCCTGCAGTGTTGCTTGAGCCGAGCTGGCCAGTGAGTCTTCAAGACTGGCTGATACAGCTGAAAAGCAGACATACACACAGACAGGAATCATGAGAGGCTGACAGGGAGTGGAACGGAGTATAGAGGAGGAGTTAAAAGAGAATTCAAAATTGATGTAGAGTGTATTGTTGCTAGCCTACATGCCAGGAGGTCCTGTTCCTCCTGGTCTTGTTGAGCAAGTCTGGCTGCCACTTCTTCTACTGGACGCTCTTTCAGGGGTTCTCTTGCCGACTCTATGTCAGGGTGAACTCCTGCTGTCACTGGGGTATCTTCATGGTCATGGCACTCTTTACACTCCTCTAGAAATCACACACATACAGATACAATGACACAATATGACACACACACACTCTTGAAAGTGCCATTTAAAAGTTTGGACAATCCTGTTTCCTTGAATGAGAAAGTGTGTCCAAACATTTGACTGGTATTGCATATATAAAGATATATACACACACACATATATACACCATATACGCACACACACACACACAACCAGCAAACAGATACAAACATTTATGATAGTAGACACTGACCTAAATGGGCAAAGGTTGAATTTCCACTTTGACTGTAACATATCAAAGTGTACAGTGGTGAAGTTCAGCCTAATGGTGTTACCTTTGACTGCTGCTGCCTCTGTGTCACATGGAGCAGGTACTGACGGGACCTCACTGATGGCTGAGATTATATGACTTGCCTCTGCGGAAGCCTCTGTATGGGACATAAATACAGAAAGGTATAGGCAGTTTGTGTGGTTGCATGTATGTGAGATGTGTGGCAACACTCACATGTGGACACCTTTCATGAGCCCTTGAAAACAAAAAGGAACAAAGTGTGTTGTCATGTTGTGGACCAACTGGACAAAATGTGAAATAATCAAAAACTTTAAATTAAAGTTAATTTTATTTTAACTGAGATGCATTTAAACGGAGGACTAAAAATTGCCTCCAATAAAATTAAGTGAGGCCAAAAAACACAATAAAAACAAACAGTATATTTTTGTGTAAGTGACAAAATGAATGTAATGACGGCACTGACCCACACATGACAGATCACCAGAGAGGCACAAAGATTTATTCAGTGACTGATAATAAACCTAGATCCATTTTTTGCACAAACAGCTTCAACTGTAGCATGGTAGTATTTATCACAGAGCTATTGTACAGTGTAACGCTCTAAAAACTGCAATTCTAGGCTACAAACTACAGTACAGTCCTAAGCAAGTCTAATCAGGCTGCAACTAATATTTTCACTATAGATTAAGCTGCTGATTGTTGTTCTTGATCAATTGTTTGGTCATTAAAATGTCAAAAAAGTGAAAAAATGCCACAAGTGATGTTGACAAAAATCTAAAAAGAGTAAGAAAACTAGCCAATGTTCAATTTTGAGAAGCAAAGGCAGTGAATTTTGGTATTACCAAAACAGAAGAAGATTAATTTTTTGTCTATCAACTTATCAATTAATAGACGAGTTGTTTCAGTTCTAAAGTCTAGTGAAAGGCACAGGAGCACAGCATTCTATGGTAAAGAAGAAGCTTACCCTTAGGGATCTCTGTGGTGCATAAAAACAACAGAGTGCATATCAAACACTTACATTTTAACAAAACTAAAATGAATCAGACAATAACAATGCATTGTAGGGTATAACATTGCAGCTCAGTCTTTCTCCCTGCTGGGTCCTGTTCTTACCTGTAGGCTGTTGTCTACTTTTGAGCTGTAAAAAGCCTTAAATATCAGTAACAGTCAACCTGAGGTGATTAAAACTAGCACTAGCAGCTAACAGAGTCCTCCTGGTCCCAAACCCCTCCAGGTCAAAAACCACAAATGAAGCCATTAGCTGTTTTACTAACAAGGGCAAGCAACATGAAAACACTCAATTTAGAGAGACATGACTGACCTGGGAACTCAGGTAAACAATACTCAGAAGCATTTCAGTGAAAAATTCTGCCTCCCTAAGGACTGGCCCAAAAGTTGCCCTTTTCTCTGCTGTTGCTGTTGGAATAGATATATTTTTCTGGGCCATTTCTGATTCCGTATTTCAAAATAAAATACTTAAAAAGAGAAGAAAATATTTTTTTTTAATAATTTGGTTTTTCAATAACAAATTTATACATTTTTTCTAACTTCTACTTTTTCAAATGTAATTTCCAGAATAAAATATTTTCTTATATTTGGGCCAATATTGTAATTTAAGACCTTTTAAGGCTGTGAGGACCGCGGATACCCTGACAACCCTAAACCTAGGATCTGACGACCACCAAAATTTGTGAAATTTGTGATTTGTGATATTGGGCTATACAAATAAAATTGACTTGACACTGCTTGTACTGAAGGCTATCTTAGCATGTTATTATTTTGGTTGGTTAAGAAAGGTTAGTGTAGGTTATTACCTACTATTATGTGCAAAGGCATCTGCCTTACAGGAAACAATTCTCTGGTGACTGAAAATGTGATCACTGATTAGTGTTTCGAGCCATTTCTAAACTAATGTAACCAAACTCTTTGTAATAGAAGAACATGTCACCCAGTGCAAAAGTGTGGCTCACTGACATGATTTTAATACATTTGGACACTAATGGAGGTATATTAAAAATATATATATAGAAAACTGCCAGCCAAATCCTTTAAAAAAGTAAAGATAAATTGTATCTATATAGTACCGAACCACTAAGCAATATTAAAAAGGTATAATATGTAACTATTCCACATAAAAATGTCTAAAAATGACTAGATCTATGTTATATATTTTGTTCAAAAGCATTTATTCAAAAAAGATAAAAGAGCAAAATACACAATCTGTAATCTTAGCTAAAATGTACTAAAAGAATAAAAACACACAATATGGAATCTAACTAAGTCTACCTATATACAGATGTGGATGTGTGTGTGTGTATGTGTGTGTGTTTGTGTTAACATGTGAACTGCAAATAGGGGAAAAACAATAGCAAGATGACTGAAGTCACATGGTGACTGAGTACCAAGCGGCAACCTCCAGGGCTGAAAAATGAAGCCAGTGCAAAGTGCCAAAAAATTGAAATTCCTCGAATGGCCTCTTGAGGCTGGCTCCAAAAGCGAGTCAATCCCTATAGACCCCCATGTTAAAATGCCCCACTTTACAGCAGAAATAAACATGTTTACAGCTTGGCACAAAAAGTGGTTTTGGTCTCTACAGCTAATTTCCACTTTCATGGCAAGTATATGGGGGGTGAATTTTTATTTTACAACTCACCCGTTTAAATTTTATTAAGCTGTAAAGTTATGCATAATTAAGGACGTGGCCACTTTGAGTGACAGGTTGCTAGCTGCTCAGTGGTTTGTTTCAGTAACCAGGCTTCATTCGGCCCGCCTCAGCTCCACCTCTTTGCCCATTTTGGATTAGCTGGGAGTCAGGTGGAGCCAGGCACTGCCAAGATTGCTATGACAATCAAAAAGTAGACCTTTTGCATTTAATCCTCAAAGCAGGAGGTAACACCAGTTGGCAACTCACAATACTACCAGTACATAATGTATGAGTCATAACCAGAGCACAGACTTACCCTCTATGGTCTGTGCAGGCTGTGTTGGGGATGGACTTGTCTCTTTGGCTGGACTCTCTGCTGCCTCCTTCACCTTTTTCTCTGTCTTGGCTTTGGATGCCTTCACCTGTTTGTCCAGCATGGAGGGAGGCTGGACCAACTCCATCTACACAGCAGGAACAACAAAACAAAGGATTTAACTAATTCAAAATCATAATTTAAAACAATTGGATTCATTTCCCAGCTCTGTTCTAAACTTCAGGAGTGGATTTCTTTCTTTCACAACCTGCTGTATTTTCAAAACAGCCTTAGCACATTACCCAGAGATGCTGTGAATACATACTGACCTGTTTCTTGATGGGGAGGCCGGCATCTTGGGAAGCAGGTCCCAAAGCCAAACCCAACAGCCAGTCTGAGTATGGAACGTTTTTCTCCACGGCTGCCCTAAACTTGTGGTCCCATTTGGCGTAGAGGATTGTACCTCCAATGCCACCACCTACTGTCACCAAGCCTGTAGCAATCACTTTAGCAGCAGCACCACTGTGGTGGAAGGAGACAGCGATGGATAGACATTAATCTGATGTGAGAATGTCTTACTAAAATCCAACAATTATCACAAGAAGCCTGAATATATTGTGTATTACCTGCTCTCTCCTGCTGTATAGTGCCGGCAGTGTTGCAGATTGAGTAGATCAGTTCTCCCATAGTTCTTCTAGAGAGAGAAAGTGAGAGGTAGACAGACAGAGAGGAAGACAGAAAAACAGGAAGAATAAAAGACCTCATTAATATAGAGGCTCCCTGAGAGTTCCTGCTTATGATAGTGCAGTTTCTAAAAACCATATTAGATTACACTTTAATGTCAGAATCCCGTCTTTTGTCACAAGCAAACTGTTTCACATACATTTGTACTGGAATGCATTCCATGATAAAATAACACCACCACCCCCCATGGGAGGGGGGTGGTGGTGTTATTTTCAGATCATTTCAAATGTTTCAAAAACACTCACACAGTAAAATGTTTTACTAAATTTAGAGAACTGCTCTGACCTGAATAAAAGGCAGTCTGACCATGAAACAGTAATGACATTTACTATTTAAAGACATTGTTATTATTATTATTGTCTTTAGAAATTAATTAATTTTTTCTTAACTTTACATAACCTCTTAAACTATAAAATATAAGCACAGATACAAAATACATGAATACATTCAAAAACATATCTGCCTCATCGTTCTTCAGCAGCTGAATGGACCTGAACTGCACTGATTTCAGACAGAAAGGCAGAACTAAAGAAATCTGGATTTACTGAACCTGCAGTCTGTTATCAGAACACAGGAGACAGACAGGCTGAGGGGTGGGGTTTAAGCATGAGAGAAATTAAATGAAAATAAACGTTGAATCGCTGCTTCTGCGGTCATTACTTCCCGTGGAGTCAACGAGTGGAAATACGGACAGCGCCTCTCGGCCACTGAAACACGCATTGTGGCCGGAGGAGGGATTACACCCGAGGGTTTAAGTGGACACACACATTGCGCCCCCTAGTCTACAGGCCGCAACCGACTACAGTGGTGACTTTAGATCCTTTCCAAACATGAAGTCGACATGTAAAAGCATATTTACGGAGTTAAGTGCCGGTCTGCAGGTTGCTTTTACACTACGTAGGTTAAACCAGAAATGTAGTTTGTTCTTCTTCCCGGGCAAACACGGAACAAGTAACTTTGAAATATTTCTTTAAGAAAAGATCGCAATCAAATCAAAAAATGTTGCTTGCGTTAGCCATATTGCAAAGACAAATCTGTTGCCACAAAATATATTTGCCATTTTCCCTTTTACTAATATGAAATAATAATGAAAAACGTAGGAGACGGAATGACTGTAGTATCTGACCGCCACTGAAGCTTCACGGAGCTCAACTCCAGCTCACTAATGGACGAAATGCCATTACGCATCTGTCACTTCCAGCTAACCAGCTAACTAGCACTGCACTGACATCGTCTAGTCCTGTTCTCACCGGCTCTTCAGTTGTCGTGTTATTTCTCAGACCTGACGTTAGGTAGCATTTGATGGTGAAAAACACAGCCGTGCTCACCAGAGAGTCCGCTGTGACACCTTGAGGCCGGCTGTGGGTCACTGAATGACAGCTCCTCTGGCTAGCACGCTAATGGCGTCACGGTGGGTAATGGTAATAAAGGAGGGTTAGTTGTGAAGATTATGGTCTTACCCGGACTGTGGAATTAGCTCCTCTCAGACAAGCCCTCAGCATGGTCTTCAATGCCTTTTAATTTTAGATTATAATCAATTTAACGCGCACAGTAGCAGTGGTTCTTTCCCCTTCCCTCTGCTTCTGCTAGTTCTTCTTCTTCTTCTGAACTTATTGGCGGTCGACAAACCAGCTTAAAGGCGCATTACCGCCACCTACTGGACTGGAGTGTGGAGCGGTAGATTGGCAGGCAAACAAACAACACAAAACGTTTAAATAAAATTACACTGTCAGCTAAGCCTGTTTCCTTTAAGTATTTAATTAGGTGGCTACATATTTCCCATTATGTTTCTCCAAGGAGCTTCCTTAATGTTATGCTACATTTTGCTTCATTTAATGCTGATAGTTTCCTTCTTTTCTCCTTATACACCACATTCTAGTAGCACATTTTGAACAGATTCAGGGTGATTACAGTGTGTGTATGATCCAGTTGAGTGTTTAACTATTTTACAAAGTTTTTTCTTTATAAAGAACCGTCCTTCCAGTACCAACATGTTTCTGTATATCACAGAGATGTCTTTCTGTGTCATTGATATCCCAGTATTCTTGCCACCCTTTTTACATTTACAGAAAACTGCATGTAGAACTTTTATTTTTCTTTCTTTATTGCGGATTTGTACAGATTAACATTTGCCATCAACCTGCACACCCACATTAAAGAAGCCAGTGTGACTGCTGGTGGTCTATGTCTTTACTTCAGCTGTGCAGTTCACAGAACACAACAGATAAAACTGCATTTTTCAGGTGTGCAGTCACTCCAATGCTTATACCATTGCCAGCATCCCCAGTATGAACTGACATTCCATCAGTGATATTTTTTTTATTTTTATTTTTTTACAATTTTAACGTTGAAATCTGGAACTATGAATGCAATACTCATTTTGTTGCCACTCAATATGCTAAACGGTTGACCAGGGTTATGGTTCAATAATAAACACTTTAGTTCTATTCATTCATTTTTCCCTTATCTCATTTTATGTCTTTACCATTATTCCTGTTGCTTCTGCTTTGCTAAATAACTTTTCCATGCCATAGTATCTTCCTGTTAGTGATGGGTGGACAATACCGAAGCTTGTGTCACCCAGCATGCTGTTTCAATACGTTGGGTCCTTCCCAATACCCACACCATGGCCACTCTCTGCTGTCGAGAGGGATATTGCCATTGATTTACTCTAAAATACCTACACAGGGAGCAATGGTGGGCTGAGTGTTTCCACTGTAAAGCACACCTGAACAAAGTTGACACACTGATTCAAATCAGCAGCTGCTTTTGTTCCAACACCACGTCAGCTTTAATCAGTCACACAAGGAGCACTCCATCAAATTCTGGTCACAAAAGAGACATTTGAGTTTGTTTGTTTTTTATTTCAAAGTCTTCACCATAAAGGAAACAACCATAAGAATAAACACAATACCATTTGTATTAAAAAACACAACCCATGTAAAAACTAATCACAGCCCATATGACTGAAGTTATGCACTTCAGCATTTAAAATTGTACATAACTGAAAGAAAGTCGTAAGCCATAAACCATCAAAAGGAAAATACTTTGACTTCTGTTTGCCCATCTCCTTTGAACTATTGAGGGAATATTTTGAGTTCAATCAGTTTGTAATTCTATTTGGCAAGTATTCACAGGGTGTAATTGAACATCTGCACAAAATGGACGTCAACAAACCTGGATGCCTGCTCTGCCAGGACACAGATCAGTGGTTTAAGTGTTTTTTGTGAACACCAAACCCTAAGCTATTAAACAGATTGACACATAAAAGGTTAAGGCTAGTGATTTTCCATATTTCTTATTATCAACAAATCTCATGTTTGGACAAACCAACAATGAACTGATCTACTAACAAGTATTTTGTGTGTATCCAAAGCCTGATGTATCTTATTCCTCTGTGCCGTGTTCCTTCACCCTGAAGACTATGGTTAAATAAGTTTGTTGGAGATTTGTTGACAATAAGTATAGAAGATCACCAGCCTTATCCTTTAATTTAACATGCAACGGTAAAATCCTGCCATAAAAGAAGACTCCCTGAGCAGATAAGTAATCTGTAAAAAGGTCCCAACATATGGATTAAAAGGGACAGTTCATCCCAAAAATCAAAAATGCGTATTTCTCCTCTTACTTGTAGTGCTATTTATCTATCTAGATCATTTTGGTGTGAGTTGCCAAGTTTTGGAGATATCGGCCAGTTACTCAAGATAATCCACAGACCTTGTTGTGAGCAATTTCATGTAGGAACTATTTTTTTCTACCAAACAACACCTGCCAACGATGAATAGATGCAAACATCCTTCTGCATGGTGAGATGGTTGGCAAGTGCAGTTCGGTAGAATAGTTCCCTACAAGAAAGTAAGAGCACCACAAGCCGAGTGCCATCCACTTCCACGATATGGCATACTATACATACAATCCTACGGCTGTTATCTCCAAAACTCGGCAACTCACACCAAATCTGATCTAGATGGATAAATAACACTACAGGTAAGAGGAAAAATATGTATTTTTGATTTTGGGGTCAACTTTCCCTTTAAGAGGCACTAGTATGAATGGGAAAAGAATACTACATGTGTTACAGTGTTGAACTCCTAACTACCAGCTGGGACAGACAGCACTGTGAAGCTGTGCAGGTGCAGCATTACTTCAAGCAGATCAAGTAGCTGGCACCTGGAACAGAGGCATTCTGGGTAACATGGTACGCTGTCAGGGCAAATGGCTGCACCATTTGAGATGTGTGTGAACATGTATTTTCTTGGAGAAGGCCAGGGATGAGCTATGCCATGTCAGGCTCCGTTGTGGGTTCTGTCTTCTGTACTTTAACTGGAGTTCCCGAAGAGTCTTCACCCTGAACACAAGCAGACAAGTTCAATAAGAAAGCCTGTCGTTTCCTGTTTTCAATGAGTATCTCAGACACTGTGTCTACACAGAAAGCATAGCATGAGCAGCGCATTTAGCAGAGCAGCAAGTACTCCGTCTGTTTGTCTACATTGGAGGTGTTCAGGCACAGTGTTGAGCGATGGGTCACTCATGTTTTGGGAGCGCTCAGAGCCCAATATACAATGACTGTAGTTATGCACATAAAACAGAGAGAAATAGACTTGAAGCCTAAAAATATGCTTGCTTGCACCTGGTATTAACATGCATCTCCATATGTGTCTTGTGTGACCCCTTGTGATCTCACCTCATTGCTCTGTATGCAAATAAACATAATTTCTGTTTGTAAAGACCAAATGTGTTGTTGTTTTTAACCAGTGGGAGGACTGCGGGTCCACGTATCCTCTGTCCAAAGCTGTGTTCAACTTGTTTGATAACAGGATAAACAAATATACAATGCATTGTGCCCCTTCATGAAAATCAAACACCCATCCTATTGATTTACTCTAGTGCCAGGTCTGAACGATACATTTAACAAATACAGAGTTATATGCAGAGATGCCCCCGCAGCTGCATCTCCCCATTGAGAGAGATGCTGTGTGCATTTATGCACGAGGCACGGCAGCATAACTTCATTGATTATTTAAATTTCCCGACATGCTGACAGGATGGGTAAGGATCTGATGGTTATTAATGATCTGTGTTCTACACATCCAATTTAGCTGTTACACACACAGTCCAGATTCATACAGTGAAATTTTTAGAGTAAAGCAGCCGTCCTCCTGATAAATCTGGAGCTCCATTATGTCAAGTAGTGCAGCAAAACTAAAAACTGTAGTTATCAACTTGACAGGACAGAAACTATCCAGGGAAACGGAATTAAATGTCGTTTCTGGAACATTATTTTAGACAGACAAGTGAAAAATAAGTTATTTTCTGGTTTTGGTTTCATTTCTATTCCAACAGCTGATTTGAAGACAAAAACGGGTTAGGGTTAGGGGAACAGGAAAAACAGGAAGTGGATTTTGTTTGTTTTTTTAAATTCACACAAAAAACGGAAAAACAAAATAGTGCATTTCTTTATCTAGGTATCAAACAAGTTGAACACATTTTTGGACGGAGGGTTCACAGACCGAGAGGCAGCAATGCAATTCCCCTGCCTAGTCTGCTGGACAATAGAGGACATCAGTTGAGTAGGCGGTTCTTTCAATGTGGCCCAGGACTACCTCAGAATGTGGTCTGAGTGATCAGATCTCAATGCATTCTTAATGCGTCTTGGGTGTGTTCACACCTGTACTTAGAGCTGTCCACTTGTGATCAGATCACCCAAGACGCATGTTAATGCCAGGTGTAAACAGGGCCTCTGACGGCATGAGATGGGCAACTGAAAAACATGGCTGAAACACTTTCTGTGTAGACACAGTGTAAGTTTTATGGTTAGTATTGTCTTTAATGACCCACTGCAGATTTACTTATATTGTATGTCTGTTGTTTCCCTTTTCCCTTCTATTTCTTCACAAGTCTTGATTATTCTCAAATGGCCTGAGAGTGATGGTATAGGATATCTTGTATAATATTTCACTGAGATTATAAAACAAGAGGACTAAAACACAGGTGGTAATCAAACTCATTTCTTGACTTAAGACGCTCCTTTGTGAAGACAAAGCTTTAATACAATGACAGAGTACATGTTTTAGTGTTAGAGATGTGGTAGCCTGCTGCACTGGTAAATTTGACCCGTTGGTGGTTTTAGGTATATATCGACCCCTGGTGGTTCTAGTGTTAAATAATCATTATCTGTCCTAAGAGGTTTCTGTGTAATTCAGTCATCATTCAAGACAAAGTTCTGAGAGTTACTTGGATTTAGTAAGTTGTGTTGACTTAAAAAGCAGAGGAATTCATTCATTATTCATTTATTATTAGAAACATTCATCTCCATATATGCTGAATTATATTTGCCGGTATACAAATTTCACATTTTAACATTAACGGTTCATCTACAGATTATTTTTTCAATTAAATTGATTATTCGTGTGGTCTGGAAATTGTTAAAAATGTCCATCACAAGTTCCCAGAGCCCATGTTCACTTTTCAAAATGTCAGGTTTTATCTGACCAACAGTCCATAATCCAAAGATAATCATTTTATTATCACATAAAAGTATGAAAATATTTAGATGTGAATTTGGGAAGCTAAAACCAGTGAACGTTTGCCATTTGTGACTTAAAGATTGTTTGATTATCAAAACGGTTGTGGTTAATTTTCTGTCGACTAAATAATCAATTTATTGATTTACTGTTGCAGCTTTACATTTTTGCATGTTCAGTTAACTGCTCTACACTGACAAAAAACTCACTAGGTTTTCCTAGCAATCATTTTAATTAAATTATATTCATTCATATTTTCTGAAATTTGAAAATGTTGAAAACTTAATCTAAATAAATTTGTTCAAGTTTTAAAAGGATTCAGATTACAGCCGTGTTTCCCTGCTGTCACAACCACGCACGTTTGAGCTTTAGAACTCACCTCCAGTGAAAGGTTGTGCGTGTTGAGAGAGGCCATGGCATTCTGGGAGTCTGACAAGGTTGGGAAGTCCAGCTCAATGTCCATCACGTCATCGAGACCCAGCTCATCACTGGAGGAACAACACGTGAACATGACCAACAGCACATGGATGGTACAGAATATGTACAGGATGTGTTCTTTATGAGCTTCAGATGACTTGTAAACTGTTGAAGATGTTTTCTTACATGTTATCAAGGACTTTGTCTTGGCCCTCCTCTGCAGGGGGGTCCCAGGCGTGCAGTTTGACCTTCCACAGTTTGATCTGCTGGTCCCAGGAGCGCCGACTGTACTTCCTGAACTTATTAGGAGTCTTTGGATGAACACCCGGCTGACGCATGTGTCTGGAACCAAAAAATGAAAGAGTAAAAACAATGGAAACAGAGGGTTTAATGTATTATGCTGATGTTATTATTTGTTGAACACTGGCGTCTTTAGAACATGTGGATGCACATCTGTGATAGAGCAGTTAAGACTATCTGCATTTGTCCTATGGCAACCCTCTCTGCCTCTGCAGCAGTTCTTTTCTACTGGGGTGTTTTATGTGGTACTTGTAATAGTTGCAGAGTTGCATTGAATGAGGGTGTGTATGTTTGTATAGACTTACTTAGGAACTTCCTTGGTGTATCGGTCATAGGCCAGTGTATTCTTGCCATAGTTGATCTGTTTCTGTCTCCGTACCAACACAGCCTCATCAGTCTCCATGGTTTCTCCCTCTCTGGAATCACAGCTGCAGCAGACAGACATGCTTATAATACTGAGCTATAAAGGATGGTTCAGGAAATGTCCAGAGATTTATGGAAACACAAGGTATTATCTAAAAGAGGTAAGAGTTTACAGTAATATTCTTACTGACACACTGATAAATGCCATATACAGCATGTATACCTGCATTCACAAGATGTGAAGTGTTTTATCAACAAATGAATAAATCAAAGAGAAACAATATAAGAGAAGGGGACATACCTCCCAGAGGAGCCAGAGGAGGTCTTTCTCTCTCTCTGGGTGACCTCTGCACCCAGTATCCTCCTCCTGTAACTGAACAGAGTGCACACACACAGGCCTTCAATAAAGAGCGTGTTTTGAATGAATCCAACAGGGTCACCAAGTCAAATTTAAGACCACTGATATTGGCGATTACGAAATTATGACGGAAAACCAGTAAGGATGGTATAGCCTACAATTATTTTTAGGCCTGATGGTGCTGACTGATTAAACAGCTTCCTGTGATTGTTGCCATGTCCAAATATTCACACTTTTAATTTATAGATGTATGACATCTCCTGACCAACCACATACAAAAACTATACAGAACTAACATTTCCAGACTACTGTACATTTAATGGATGAATAGTAAATAACTTCTATGGCCTTTTCTTGAGGAAACTGAAGTCAATGTTTTCTCAGGGGTGGCTGTGGCTCAGGAGGTAGAGCGGGTCGTCCACTAATCGGAAGATCAGTCCGCATGTCACTGTGTCCTTGGGCAAGATACTTAACCCCTAATTGCTCCTGATGGCTGTGCCATCAGTGTATGAATGTGTATGAATGATTAGATTTCCTCTGATGGGCAGGTTGGGACCTTGCATGGTAGCTCCTGTACCCATTCAGTGTATGAATATGTGTGAATGGCTAAATGTGATTCGTAGTGTAAAAAGCGCTTTGAGTGAATGGAAGACTAGAAAGGCGCTATACAAGTACAGTCTATTTACCATTTAAGACTTTTCAAGAACTGCATACACACCCTGATCAGGGATAAAGCAACTGATATAGAGGCAAAATTTGGTTACCGCTGCATGTCTCTGTGTACATCCCTTCTCATCTCATCATCCTCCACCTGGCTGCCCCAGTCAGCCTGTCCACCACAACGAGACACCGGGCCTCTGCTTTCTGGAGTCGTGAAACTAGGGAGGAAATACAAGGAGTACATAACAGCATAAAGACACTGAAGGGAAAGATGAGTTGTTGTTGCCACAATGCCAGTGTAGAGCAGCCTGCACTGAGTTCACTCAGTTATATTTCTTTCTTTTATAGATAGTATATATTAGAGATGATAAATTCCTGGTCCAGCATTTCCCCTTCATAAAGTGTGTTTACTTTATATTAGAGTACTTTGTGTAGATTTATGACAGTTTAAAAAGTGCAAATTTAAGCAAATAAGAGATCAAAATTCTTTTATGAATGTGACATGGCAAAAAGTAACTACCCAACTGCCGTGCTTTGGTGAGTATTGATGAATTGGGTTCTGCACTATTTTGGTAAAGGGTGTGCAGTTTTTCAGAGCAAAAGTCAATGAGACACTCTTGCAATAACTTAAGCAAGACATAGTGAATGCACCAATATGCGAAAAACAGACCTTTTCATTTGCACATAAAAATTTAAATTAACATTCTGTTGTGGGTGTATACTCTTACCTGGCATGTCTGCTGTCGGAGTGTCTGTCTCTGCTGTCAGTGTTCCCATCGTTTTCCCTACAACCACCATCTCTACTTGACCGCAGGCTTCCATCAATTCCTCTTTTCCTGCAGTGGGACCATCGTGAAGGGCCTTGGCTCCTACACAGGAAAGACACAACAACAAACAATTGTGACAACACACAAGAATATGTTCAACTTCATTTTAATATCTCATCTTCATAATTATATTCAAGAGTAAGCTGCTACCTGACAGTGTGTCAAACAAACCAATAACCAATCAAGGACAAAACAACTGCACTGGTTATCCAGAGCACTGACTGCAGAACTAACCTGCAGACTAGATGCACCATCTAGTTTTGAAGTGTAAATTGTAACTGCAGCTACAATTGCAGTCCACAGCAGCAGAACAACACAGCAGAGCTCCTGCACTGACAGAGACACACACTGCGTCAAAGTTTAAACTGTCCCTAAACGATTAAGTTATCCAAATAACCAGAGAGCTCAGCACTCCTCATATCCTTCACTTAGTGTGAAACAAAGGCTTATAACGTTTTAATTTGCGATAATAAATGTCACACATCGTTACTAAGAACATTACTGTTTTTTTTCGCAGTGAAAAAAAATGGTTCTTTTGTTTAATGCTCCCGCCATTTACTTCCTACTTCCGATTGTTCTGACCGTCTGTTCATCCATCCGGCCGAGTGAGGGGTCGCGGGAGGAATGATCATCAGCACATTCATGCATATCAATTCGGTTGTAAGTATAGTTAGCAAATCACCTGTCATGTCCCACTAACTTTAATGTCCTTGTTGCCCGCAGTCCCTCTGTAAACATAAGCTTTAAATAAGCTTTCAGCTATCTGCACACATATGAACACTAGAACAACTTTACTGATCACTGTTACAGTTTACCGCCTCTTTCTCAGCCTTTCTTCCCATGCCACTACTATTTGAACAGGGAGCGCAGCGGTAACGTTAACTTGTAAACAAATCCCCCGAAAAGAGCAACTTGCTACTACAAGATTTAAAAGGCTAAAGCTAGTCAGACGAGTTAGCGCAGGAGAGAAGGTGTACATAGCAGTTTTTGACGTGGTGCGAGTATTTATTGGAACATGAACAGATATAGTCACTCGTTCAGCAAGTTATTAGTAAATATGCTCTGTAGCTAGCAACACATCCACAAAACAAGGTATCGAACAAGAATCCCAGCTAACATAGTGCCTTCCATCAAGTGGACAAAGACACACTGGAGATTTGTAATAAGGCCGTTTTAAGTAAGCTAGCTTAGATGAAACTACATTATTCGAAACTTACCTGTTTTCATTTTCGCTGCTGTGAGCACCACGTCGTCTACCTCTGATCCAGTCAGACATTTTCTTGATAGTGGGTAAGTTGGTGCAATCTGGAAGTCAGCTAGGAGACTTTACAGCAGGCTTTAAGCATTGGTGTACAATAAGAGGCCAACAGTTCACAGATAAGTTACCCGCCAACACTTCTTCTTCTTCGTATGTATTTCCGACAAGCTAACTGATAAATGCGCGGCCTCAAACAAGCCAAAAGTGACGTAGCCGGAAAGGGGCGGCTCTGCGTTCGCTGCATGGATGTATTGGATGCGATTGGTTGTGTGGCCCAGTCGATTGGCTGTGTGGGTCAGGCGTGACGCCAAGATTTCACCGGGAGCGCTCACGCCACGTCTCGGCTCCTACGCGATTTTGTTCTGTACTCTGCACGGTGTCCTTTCCCACCGGGAGCGTTTCAGAGTGTCTTGACTAAGGGGAAGCCATAGTGGTCAAATAATCAAATAGCCATAGTCAAATCTATGGGAAAAGTCGTTTTGGGCCCAATGGTGTCACGTGACGTTGTAATTACACGGTTTGGCAGCTATGAGAAATTGGCTTCAAAGCCCGGTGCTGTTCCTGGGGGCTTGGGTTAAATCCATTAAATCACAAAGAAGAAGAAGGAGCAGGAGGCTCTTTCTCTGCATACCATAACAACCGAGGACGCTTTCTCCTGATTGGCTGCTGCTACATCCTGTGTTTTCAGACCTTGCTAGTTCCTCAACAGATGCTATTTTTAACCACACCTCCTCCATGAGCAGTGGATTAAAATGTCCTACAAAATGTGTTAGTCAGTAATGATATACTTGATATACTTGGCTTCCGGTGGTCATCCCAAACATGAATGATACGGATAAAGAAGTTGTTAGTTGCTGCTACTGATTAGAATGCTTCTGCTGCGGGATTATTAGCTGTAAATTAGTTGTTAGCTGGCGTTGACGCTGCCTTCTCATTCAAGAATTAAGACAAATTAGTGTCACAACAGCAGCGTTAGCTCTGTTTACTGGCCACGATGCAGCAGGGATGGACGTTTGGATGCCATTTCTAATGGTGAGTAAGAAAAGTGACAGAATTCCTGTCACCTGTTTTGTCTTAAACCAAACAAACGTAAAACTACTGTCAGTTTTTAGGAGTATGTACCGCTGTTAAGACAGAGCCTGCCTCTCACTGAGATGTGCTTTGGAAGAAGTACTCAGATACTGTACTTTGAGAGTAGCATTAAAATTATGTTAAGATACACCATTGCTACAGATGGGTGACAAATGAAAGGAAAAACCGGTACAGGTCTGAATGCTTGACCCCTACAGTGAGGGGATCCGCTGGCTCTGTTATGCTGTGGGGGGCATTTTGCTGGCATGGTTTGGGTCTACTTAGGGAAGGGTCACTGTTAATCAATACAAAGTTGTTCTGAGCGATTACCTTCATCCTATGATGAGACATTTCTATCCTGATGGGAGTGGTCTCCTGCAGGATGACAATGCCCCAATTCACAGGTCACGAGGGGTCACTGAATGGTTTGATGAGTATGAAAATGATGTGAATCATATGCTATGGCCTTCAAAGTCACCAGATCTCAATCCAAGAGAGTGGAGTGACGTGCTAGACAGCGCTCTTCAACAGTGGATGCGTTAGACTTTCTCATTGTCCGTCATTTTGACGTACAGGGTCATAAAAATTCCATCATTACAATCAATTTATCGTTACTCATTATTTTAATTTTCACTTTTTAATGATAATAAAACATATTAACTAGCTTTTATTTTCATTCATTTATTTGCATTTTTAATCATTAATTTAGAGAACAAGCTTATAGATTATGCATTTATTTATTTTATGGAGAGATGATGAACAGAAACACCGACGTGCAGTCACTTTTCGTGTCAACACCACATTTTTTTCCGCAGTGGCAGCGGGGGCCGCTAAAACACTGTAGCCATTGTGCCTTAACAGGCAAATATGACCAATGCAATTTTACAATATTAGACAGTTACATTTAAAATATGAACAAACCACTTACAAGAATTTAACTGACTTAATCTCAAATGACCTGCTGTAGACTAGCCTGAACTCAAACCTTCCTCCTGGTCCGCATGGACTTAAACTGGGAGCTCGCCTTTGCACAAACAAACGCATCAAGGGAGATTGCTGCAGAGGCGATTGTCATTAGATTTTGCGTCTTCTCATGGCCATTTTAATTTTGTTCTAAAAGCTGAACCGCTGGAGACTGGAATTGCCAGCGCCATTTCAGCCAAAGTTTTGAAGTCAGGGAACATTTCTCCAATCTTGTAGTATTTGTATATGTTATTAATAGTGGTGAAATATGCACCTATCTCTCACACAACCTTTGAGGCATCATGGGCAGCTAGTGCCGTTCTGTGCGCACCACAGTGAATGTTTATGAGGTAAGGACAGTCATTGTTGCGCAACTGTTGTGCAACTCCGGCCTTTCGACCCACCATCACACTCGCTCCATCACTTCCCAGCCCAACGACCCGAGCCATAGCTACACTACGGCCGATAGCATATCTTTTACATTTTCTGTGGTGCATTTTGCAGTGCCAGAGGGTATTGCATAATTGCCAATGAACATGTTTCTGCATCGTCGTGCAGCCTCTGACAAATCCGTTACTCATGTTAGCTTTTCTACAGATGTTGTCGTACATTTTGCCACATGAAGTCCTGCTCCCACTGAACTCGGTGCTCCCTCTTGACTTCCTTGCTGCCACATGCTTTCCCCATAACATTAGCTGCCGCTGGCTAAGAAATATGATCAGTTGTTGCTTGTCCTTAATCCTCCACCGTATCATTCCCTCTTTTTTCACCTCTTTTATCAATGCCATCAAAACTGTTGGGCTTTTTAAAGAAACTTTGGACACTCAGCTGCTGTGACATTTTGCATTAGTATGTAGCGATTGCTAAAGCCAGCTAGACAACGAGGTCATGCACGTGAGACCCAAGACAAGACTAGATAATAGCTAATTCATTTGCACACTTGCCACCGACTGGACAGGGGTGTGAATTACTTAAAGTTATGCTTGATCACCCACAGTGTAATGTATCAAAATGACTGACGGCCTTCAGATTTTTCCGTCATTGTTAAAAAAATTCAGTCAGTGACGGAAAATTTTAGTTAATGCGACCTCTGCTCTCCACCACCATCAGCAAAACACCAAATGAGGGAATATTTTTTGAAGAACGGTATTCCTCAGCCTTGGCATTGATTCTACAAGTCAGCGGAATTCTACTGGAGGGATGAACACCAATCTTCAAAAAGATACTCCTTCATTTGGTGTTTTGATGATGATGGTGGAGAGCGCTGTCTAACACGTCATTACAAAATCTCCCTTAGGTATTCAATTAGGTTGAGATCTGGTGACTGTGAAGGCCATAGCATATGATTCACATCATTTTCATACTCATCAAACCATTCAGTGACCCCTCGTGACCTGTGAATTGGGGCATTGTCATCCTGCAGGAGACCACTCCCATCAGGATAGAAATGTCTCATCATAGGATGAAGGTAATCGCTCAGAACAACTTTGTATTGATTTGCAGTGACCCTTCCCTAAGTAGACCCAAACCATGTCAGCAAAATGCTCCCCACAGCATAACAGAGCCAGCGGATCCCCTCACTGTAGGGGTCAAGCATTCAGACCTGTACCGGTTTTTCCTTTCATTTGTCACCCATCTGTAGTACATTCAAAATGTACTTACATAAAGTACTGCACATAAGTGTCATCCGAAAAAAACGCAAACAGTAAAAAAAGTATTCATGCAGAAAAAAGCCTCCTGTGAGGGTTGTATTTTATGTTTGCTTTTTATTACTAATACTTGCATTCAAATGCATTCAATTAGCATTTTACTGTTGGTTGAGGTGAAGTTAATTTTAACCACTTTATATAGTGTTAGGTAGTTTAATCTATAACAATGCATCACATTTTATAAATATATTACATATTTTGAATATAAAATCTGAATCTGCAAAATAACCATAGCTGCCAGATAAATGTTGTGAAGTGCAAATACAATATTTCCCTCTGAAAGTGAAATAGAAGTTTGAAGCAGCATAAAATGAAAAGTAATGTACAAGTATCTCTAAATTGTCCTGAAGTGCACTTCTGGAAATCAGCGAAATAAGAAACACTTTTCACCGTCATAGGCCTACTACGAAATTGTCATGTGAAAATGAAATTGGCCGTCAATTATTTAAATGCTGTATAAATAAAATTAAAGAAATGCACCACAAATAACACATCTTATTAATGTATAGCCATTTCATCAAGGCTTAAAATATAAAGATAATCTTTTAGGTAGCTTGTCCAGCTATGACAGTTTGCTCTATTGAGTCACCCTTCAAAGCATCCTGGCAGTTTTCCTTCAAACAGCATGATACACTAATCATTTCTATGCTGTCTGATCACAGTTGAGCTGCACTGTCTGGGATGGATCACAACAACGCAGAGATACTGAAAGATCCTGGTGGAAAGCCTGGTCTGACAGCAGGTGACATAGACACAAACACACACACACACACACAAACTAAAACAATAACTGTGAGGTGAAAGTGCTGACTTTCAGCTTTAATTTAAGGGTGTTTACCGCCACATCATCTGAGCAGTGAGGGAACAGTAACTTTATCCCCTGACTTTTGAGACTGCTTCAGTAAACGTTTTAAACATAACAGCAAGTGTCTTAAGTCTCAGCTTCTCCTATTCTGATGTATAGCTTGTTAGAAAGCTACATAAACCCATAAACCCAATCAATCAGAAGTGTAATTTTTATATTTTTATTCGACTTTGGCTCATGAACATGGTTCTTTTTTTCATACTTTGTTTACAGTTTTCAATTTCACAATGACAAAATATATTGAAAAGTCATTCAAAACACCACAGAGAAAATAAAACACAAAGTAGAACACAAATAGTGCAAAAAGGGTGCCAGACAGTTTGAAAGAATAGTGAATATCTTCAGTGGTGGCTAATGCATGACTAACACTGCATATACTGTTTGCTCCTGGTCAATATTTTATACATTCATCTCATTCTCTTCTATTTAATATTTAAAAGTAGACTTGTAGCTGCACCTCTCACTTATATTTTTTATATTTTTTTTATATTAATATATTATTTTAGATTTCTCTTCTATTGTAAATTATTGCTCTTTTATATATTTAGGAATACCTAATTTTATATATATGTTGCACCCACGAATCACACTGGACTCAAGATGAACTTTTTTTTTTTTTAAAAAGAGAGAGGGATGGTTTTATTCTGAAAGAATAAATGAAAACAAATGGTAATTTTTGCTGGTCTTCAGTAGCCTTACTCTAGGTGTAACTGCCAACTCATCTGGCTTAGAACAATATACAATATATGGTAACAATCACAGTATTGTATAAAAATCACAGTATCCCAAAAATAACGATACATTCTCTAAACAATTCCATTTAAAATCAATAAACTATCAGAATTCCAATAAACATAAAATAGGTTCATAATAAAGTATTCTAAATGACTAATTCTATATCAAAAAGTAGCCTATTAAAACTCATTCAATGATATGCAATTCTTATGACTAGTATATTTTATAGAAAACAATATACGAACCCAAAGATTACAATAAATTCAATGGTATTACAAATTAATCTCTTTTTTTATAGGTTTACTAATTACTGAAATCACACATTCTGTGCTAAATACCATTTATTTTATTTGTATTTACAGTGCAGCTTGATTCTGCACTCTGTTTACATTCCATTAGACCATACGTGAATGTTTTCCGCTGCTATGGCAACAAGTGACAGCTGACTTAAGCATATGTTAGTTAGCTTAGCTCAATCGTCCAACAAACAATAGGCCTAACCCATAAAATTACAATTCAACATATTTAAACAAAATCAACAACTACCACCAACAGTTATAGTCCTTACAACCTTAGCTAATATGTTGTCACAGGTTAGACTGTAAAAATGAGGAGTTACGTTAGCATTAGTGATGGTTGCATCCACTCGTATTTACCCACCTGCAAGAGTAAATGGAAACAAACAGTGATTTTGCTGGTTTTCAGTAGCTTTACTCTATGTGTAACTGCCAACTGAAGAACAGCGCAAACCCACAGTTGCTCTTGTGCCTTTACACAAATCAGTAATGCATTAAATTGAATGGGGGGTATCTGTAAAGATACAAAATCAATTTCATATACATAAAATTATGTTACAATTGAGTGGGCAAATACACATAAATACCCTATATGTCACATATATTTTTGCCTACTACACACCACAAGAACACCAAGGCAAATTCCTTGTATGTGCAAACCTTCTTTGCAATAAACCTGATTCTGATTCTGAAAATTACCAACAAATGCTTGTGGTTCAAACACACAGGAGTGGGAGGACATTTTAAGAACTATCCTTTCATTTTCTAACCTTTTATTAACTGCATTTCATGAGTTTCATGAATCAGTCTCAAAACATATCCACTGCCAGGATCTGAAATGTTTCAGTGGAGACAGGCTAGAAGCTGTGAGAGACATTAAGAACACACAACACCACAGAGGACAAGAGAAATGCAACACATGCTGATCTGCATGAACATGTTCATCCAGTGTGACGTTGTTTTTGTTTAGTTTTCGATGCAGTCTGATTAGTGTGGGTTTTGTTTGTCTCTCTCTTTCAGACTGGGAAAACTCTGAGTCGTTCTCCCCAGAAAAGGAGCAGGTTAGTTTTTTGGGGGTTTTTTGTCCTAAAAGTGCAAATGTATATTTCAATCTTTATTACCCCAATCCATCAATTGGTTTCCATACCTGTCTAATAATGGCAATTATTTACGTAGCTAATAAATATTTTTTTACATTAACACCAGGACTGTGTGAAATGTGAAAGAGGTTTTGTGTATTGAGGACCACAGAGAGGATTATGCCCTCACACAGCAGCTCTGCAGAGCTTTTTAGTAACTTGAAGCTCATAGATTTGGTTGCATAGTTGCACAGATTGTTGCCTTGGTCTCCAGCAGCTGGTAGCTAGTTTCAATGTGTACACTACCACTACACATTTCCCACAAACCTCTTAAATGTAAGTAAGTTTATGTATATGTCACAAAGTGCTTCACAAGAAAAAATGTGGCAACCAACACAAACTACAGACTTATAAAGAGTAAAAACACCATAAAGGCAAGTTTACACATGTGGGTCAAGAGCTGCTTTTTAAAAGTGTCCACAGATCTTAAGTCCAATGGGAGCGAGGAACAACCATGAAACCCTGATCAGAGGATCTTACTGGTGGGGCTGCAGCAGCTCTCAAATGCAGGAAGACGTCTGACCAACCAGAGCTCTATAAGTGACCAAAAGAATCTTGAATTGAATTCTGAATTTGATGGGGAGCCAGTGAAGAGAAATCAAAATTGGTATCACATGAGACCTTTTAGAGGATCTGGTCAAACTCTTACCAGCAGCATTTTGGACTGCCTAAGAGATCCACAGATGTTTTGCTTTGGTAGGAGTCACAATAGTTGAGTCACAATGAAATAAAAGTGTGAATAATCATGTACAAGTCAGCTTGACACGCAATGGCCCTGAGTTTCACAATGTTTCCCCTTTACATGTTAGTCAGAAGTCAGTGTCTGGTCCACAGTGACACCTAGATTTAGTTGGGAAGACATGACAGAAGAGGAAAGAGAGATGAGACGTTCCATTATCTCTGGGAGATGAATGGCTGTTTTGTCAGTGTTTAGCTGTAGGAAATGATCTGCCATCTAGTTTTCTAATAGAGTTTAGGCAATTGTGTAAAATGGGTTTTGTGGCTCAAACGTGATTTACAATTAAATATCATCTGCACAGCAGTGATAAATACTTTTGGGAATGCATTTTAAAAATGAAAGCATTCATTTTAGATGAACTCCTAAGGTTGATTGTTATAGGAAAACAGGGCCCTGATAGTTAATGTCAATGTGTTTTTGGAATCAGGAAACATTCAACCAGTTCTACAAAAGTCTGAAAAGAAGCAGGAAACAACATCAAGGACGCAGATGAGCTTGGTGTCAGTTTGCTGTGATTGGTCACTTCTTATATCAGCATTATGTGGCAACAGTGTTCAGCTTTTTAGCCAAAGCTTGTTGACCCTAAATTTGTATTTTAATTCTATTCAATGTTGATCCATCTTTCATAAGATAAAATTCAATTAGACATGGTTTTGAGGATATTACACAGAGGTGCTCCTAGCTACTTTTTAAATAATTTTAGGAAGGTGGGTGAAACTCATAGTCACAGTACCAAAGATAGGTGAGAATTTTTTCCTGTATTCTGGGAACATGGATGGCATAGATTGCCAACTTTAATTAAGGACAAGTCAAATCCTTCCAGCTTTAAGTCAAAGGCAAAACAACAGCTATTAGACAGAGTTCCTGAATAGAATGATGGTATCTTGTTTTTCATGTCACTGCATCACACAGCTGTTGTCTCTTAAGGTGTTATGTTCCGTGATTCTATGTTGCCTTTTGTCTTGAGTACAACCCTAAAAACATTTTATCGATTGTTTGTACTTGTGATTCGGTTGTCTATGATTGGTGCATGTGTTGTGATATTTCTTCATGACAGACAGCGAACTCTCCTCATCTTGATGAATGTTTGAAGGTCTGTGAAGATACCTGGGACAATGATGGAAATAAGTCTAGGAATTAATCATTCTGTCCCTAACAATTCTGAATTTTGGGTTTGAATAAACTGAAACCCAAAATTGGTCTGGCTCTATGCCTTTTTATAAAGCCATTTCATCAAGGCTGAAAAATATTGTAAATTTCTCTTATTGTCCACTTCTAACACAAACACACGCACACATACCTGCCTGGACAGGTTTTGTGCTTGTTGTAGCTGTATATCAAACAAACAGTCCTAGCATTTTTTATTTTATTGGACGTTATTTGATCTAGAAATTCACATTTGGGTTCACAACCCCCAGTGAATCATGCTTCAGTTGTTTTAGGTGCTACATTGATAACTCTAATAATCCAAAATATCAGTAATTGTGGTTCAAAAGAGAACATGCATACAAAAAAAGAACACATTAATAAGAAAGAATAGTAATAATATTCTAGGTATGTTGTAATAGAGATGAATGAAGATAGAGATGAATGAAGAAAGACAGAAGGGATATACTATGTGTTCTGAAACATGCCTATACCTATATACACACAAAACAAGCCCAAACATATAATCACATTAACACCCATACAACCAATATAGCATATTTACGAATTTTTCCCTCTTTGTCTTTCAGTGGAGATGCAGTTCCTGCACGGCGACAGAGGACCTGACCACTAATGGTATGATGTAAACATGTGACAGCAGCAGATAAAGCAGTCATTGGAAGCACTGTGTCTAAAAACACACTCTCTGATCAGTCTCTCAGCTGCTGCTGCTTCTGCGTGACTATTAAAAGGGCTTCAAGTGCAGTGTACAAACTCAGATCTTTTATTGCACTCTGGTTTTTTGTACACCTTATACACCCTGGTCCTGAGAGAGACAATATTTCAATTCTGCTGCATGGAATGACAACTTGTTAATGATACTTTTTCACAATACTTTGCTTTAAGAAAACACTTTTTCATTGAATCCAAAGTCCTCAAATGTTAAATGATGTCTACACAGCTTTATAGTTACTCTGTCTAAATAAAATATAACCTAAAACTCCAAGTATATGATTTAAGTGATCAAAGAATCAACAAGATTTTGAATTGGACCATTGGATATTTAATGCCATTTTTCAGTAATTGATGATTTTCAATCCTCAGTGCCATAGACACATTTCAGTTCAGATACCCATAAAGATGTACTTGTAAAAAGAATGTCACTTTTTGCTTTATTTTTAAACGCTGAAAATGTCCATGATATTTGAGTAATGTTTTGTCTGCCCCTCTCTGTGTGTGCGTCTTCAGGTATTTATCCAAAGCTATTTAACCTGTAAACCCTCCTTAAAACTAAATCAAATAACTGACCTTCTGACTTGTCTCTTCCTTGTTCAGGAGTTGTCTCTTTTAGTGTCTCCAGTGCACTGAAAACTGCCACACCTTGCTAATGTTAAATGTGTGCCCCTCCAGGTTCTTGGTCACAGAGTTCCATCTCCCGTTCCCTGCAGCGGGCCGAGACTTTACTCAGAAGCACCTTTAATCCCAGTCTGAAGTGGCTGTTCCACGGCCGCAGTCAAGATGAGGAAGAGGAAGAGGGAAATTTTGTTGTTGCTCACAACCTGGTGTCCCGTTCCTCTGCACGTCTCCTGCGTCTGCAACAAGCTCTTCTGACTGTGGCACCACAGTGGCAACTGGTCGGCAGGGCACAGATGGGGTCTCCCCAGGTGGGTTGGAGGGATTGTATGGAAGCTGCATTCTAACAGGTGTGAGGAAAACCACGAGTGAAAGAAAATGTTAAAAAAAGGAGGAAATTATTGTCATGAGGAGGTACGCTGCCATCACTTCAATTAAGCCTTACTCAATTTACAGTGACAACTGCTCTGTGACCCATGTGTATTTGATGTTTAAGCTAAATATTGCAGTCATTCTATTGAAGAGATAACCAGGTCATGTTCTTCTTTTCAGTATTTCTGCAGTATTTATATCAACATGACATACTGTAGGTGAACAATACAGAACACAACACAGTGGGTAATTAGACATTGCTGACCTGACAGAATGTATAAACGAAGACTTCAGTGAACAATGTTAGTCTAAGTGTTGTAATAGGTAGGATCTGAAAGGAATTGCTGTATTGACATGGGTTGGACACAGAGGAGTGCCAACTACCTTGTATGGTTAGATGGGTGTGTGTGTGTGTGTGTGTGTGTGTGTGTAAACCTTTAAAGTAAGCAGTTAATGAGAAGGAGCAGTGTCATAATGTTAACTGTTCTGATTTTTAAATAGTTTTGACCCTCCTCCTCTCTCTTCCTCCTGCATCAGGTCTGTGTTAAAGGCCTCCCAGCAGAGGGCAGTGTTCTCCTCCTGCCTTCCTCCTCCTTCCTGCAGGGGCACTACAGAGCTCTGTGGAGGCTCCTGGAGCAGCGATCACTGCTGCTCTTCATACACGAGTACACCAGGAGGGCTCGCCTAACAGCAGCATACATATCCAGAGTGAGCCAGTTGCTGAACCAGGTAAGGTGGAACTACAGGAATTTCTCAAAGTTTAGAAGCCTCTTAAAGCATATCTTTGTGATATGAACATTTAATCAGATTACTCACCAGATAGGCACTAACTGTGTCTGCTTTTTGGTGCTAGGCAGGTGGTATGCAGTGGGTTTATCAGAGCTTTTTTGATGGAAAAGTTTACCTATGGGGGATGATAAGAGTGGCTAAACTCAGCTGCACAGTAAATGTGTGGTGGTAAGAACTGAAACAATGAACTAAAAGACGCTAAAAACAACTATGATTTTGGCAGGTCACCATAAATACACCATTTTTTCGACATTGCACAGTCATTTGATTCAGTATTAATGGTGCAGGAAACCTGATTTAGAATCATGTTTCTTCTCTCTTCTCTCAGGTATATGTAACTTATACATGCAATCAGAGGTTAAATTAGACTAGCTCAGATATGTTATGATATGATATGAAATCATGGTGGTATAGTTTCATGGATATCAGATATCTGTCAGCAGCTCAGATTAGTTGGACTGAATTCTGGATGCTGCAGCTCACCAAGTGGGGCTTCTCAGATGATCCAATCACAAGTGGACAGCTGTAAGTACAGGTGTGAATGCACCAATGAGGACACATTGAGATTTGATCACTCAGACCACATTCGGAGGTGGTCTGAGCTGCATGTGGCCACATTCTTTTAGGAGTGTAAACGCAATGTGTCCTGGGCCACATTGAAGGAACCACCTGCTCAACTGACGTCCTCTGTTTTCCAGCAGACTAGGCACGGAAAGTGCATCGCTGCCTCCCAGCGCATGAACCATCCGTCCAAAGCTGTTCAACTTGTTTGATAACAGGATAAAGAAATTCATTATTTTGTTTTGCCATTTTTCATGTGAATTAAAAAAATATAATCCACTTCTCCACTTTCCTGTTTTTCTCGTTCCCCAACCCATTTCCCTCATCAAATCGACAACTGGAATAGAAATTAAGCCATTAACTTTTTGCTTGTCTGTCTAAAAAAATATTTCAGAAGCTAAACGTTGCTGGATAGTTTCCTCTGTCCTGTCAAGTTGATAACTACAGGTTTTACTGTGCTGCTTGACATAATGAGCTCAGGATTTATCAGGAGGAAGGCTGCTTTACTCCAAATAATTTCACTGTATGAACCTGGACTGTGTGTGTAGAACACAGAACATTAATTAATATTAGATCCTGACCGATCTAATGTTAATTGAATATGTTCAGACAGGGTGCTAGAGTAAATTGATAGGATGGGCATTTGATTTTCGTTAGGGGACACAATGCATTGTATATTTGTTTATCCTGTTATCAAACAAGTTGAACACAGCTTTGGACGGAGGATGCACGGACCAGTTAAAAACAACAACGAATTTGGTCTTCGCAAACGGAAAAGATGTCTGTGTTTATTTGCATATAGAGCGGGGCAGTGAGATCCGAACACAAGTGGTCACTCAAGATGCATGTGGAGACACATGTTAATGCCAGGTGTGAACAGGGCCCTTGTTTCCCAGCCAGTTTGTTTTCTACTGAGTCCTGGCTGAAATGTGCACTGCAAACAAATACCTTCTTTTTCTAAGGATGTTTGAATGAGGTCCACGGGATGATTATTGTGAAAAATCCACCCACTTTTCCCCTAAAGTAGTGCTCACGCTGTTTGAAAGGACTCAGAAGTTGGCGAGTCAGCATTCTGTCAATAAGTAGGTTATAAAGGAAATAGTTGTTAATCTAACAAACTAATGCGCCCACACTGAAGTGAAGGAACATGTCACCCAGTGCAGCAGTGTGGCTCATTGACATGTTGTAGTACAAGTAGTTTTTGGACAACAATGGAGGTCTACAGCACAGAGGAATAAGATGTATCAGGCTTTAGATAAACACACAAAACTTGTTAGTAGATCTGTTCATTGTTGATTTTGATCTGTGTGTGAGATTTGTTGATAATAAAAAATTTAGAAAATGGCCAGCCATATCCTTAAATATAAAAAACTATGGATATCTAAGACTGAGCATCACGCCTTCCACCTAATAACTATTTAAAGCTATTGTGGAAAACTGAAATAAAGAATGAGCTGATAAGATAGGAGGTTTTACCCTGGACTCTGGTGTGCAGAAGCCGTGTTTTTGTTTTTATATGTTTGTATTTCTCAAAGTAAGTTATTGAAAAAGTATCATTTTGGTATCAGCACTGAAACTCAGGTATCCTATCAGCATTACAGTGGAAACTGCTTATAGTGATCATGGTTACAGTGATCAACCACTTATATGGATCAAAAAGCTTGGGACAAAATCATTCCTATACAAATGCTGTTTAAATCATTTGCTTATAGTAATCAAGTCTGCTTTGCTTTCTAAAACTACGGTAATTATATATTTTTTACCTTACACCCACGATACACATATGATATGCAATTAGTGGCTGCAGCACCGTTATCAGGCGTTGTGGCGCATGGAGGTGCAGGGTGTAGGTGTTTATTTGTAACCACCAAAAAATGATGAAACAATCAGAAAATAACGTTTTATTCCTCTCATTCACTGGCCTCATCCACTCTCTAGTTCACTTGACCACTGCTTCCCTCTCTCTCTCTCTCTCTCTCTCTCTCTCTCTCTCTCTCTCTCTCTCTCTCTCTCTCTCTCTCTCTCTCTCTCTCTCTCTCTCTCTCTCTGGTCTTTTTCAAAATGAGTCAGGAAGCCGTCAGCAAAGCCTAACTTTACTTTTAACGTTATCAAACGAAGAGAAATGTCCTCCCCTCTTCGTATTGATGTATTTGTCATCTTTCATGGCAGTGTTACAGCTCAATCAGTCTGATCGCCGGCTATGGTTGGCCACCACAGCGTTTTGGGTTGTGTTTTCTCCAAAAGCTAATTCTGGTTCAACTTTCCCGCTGCAGGCTGCTGCAGCCCCCACCCCCACAGCCTGTACACACAACCCGTCTGCTTTGGGCGGGTTACCTGAGGCTGATACTGCGTGCACATTGAAATCATGACAGGAAAAAGAAGTCTCTCAGAAAAAATGCAGCAGCAAAACAACAAGTGTTTGTCAATTAGATGGTAATCTGCATGAGAAATAAAGAAAAAGAGAAATAATCATCCACTTATAGCGATCAATTTGACATGGACAGATGTGATCACTATAAGCGGTTTCCACTGTACTGTGAAAACATTTCACAGAACAAGGATAGCCAGCACTACTTAACCACCAATAATCCTGGTGCTTTTTCACAAACACAAGCATTCTCCTCTTCTTCCTAGAACCCATCCAACTGCTCTTCATTCAGGGTCGGTCTGGGCTCACTGTGTCAGGAGCTCCGGGTTCATCTCAACCACTGGTCTTGCCTGTCCTCCAAAGTGCAGTCTGACCACTATCTGAGACTTGCTCTGATCCAGCAGGCCACGCTGCTGCTAGAAATCAGACAGACTCTGGACTTACTGGGCCTGCAGGCATTGGTTGTGATGGAACATTATGTGCATGATGTTCTGTCTGCTATAGCCCAGACTGAACTAGACTATGTACCAAGAGAAGTGCTGGAGGATATTTTAGCTGGTACAGACCTGTATAACCAGGCAGTCGAGGAGCAGAGAGCACAGCACAGCACCACCCAGCTGAGGACTGCGATATTACAGCAGGCACGTTATTCCACACCAGACTCTAGTCTTCCAAACAGCAGAAGGTATCACCCTGCTGCCTTCTCAGTCAAAGAGCTAATGAAGATTTTAGCAGTGCATCATGCAGAAATGGCAGCCAAGCAGCTGCTCGACTGGGCCTCTGAGCAAAGCTATCACATCTGTAATGTCCACAGCCATCACGAGGCCCACATATTTTCTGATAACCCCATCAGTCAGGTGTCCAGGCTCAGCTGTGGGACCATCACACTGAGATCTAAGTGGACCTGGGAGCAGCTGCTGCATTCCTACCTTATCTCCGCTGTTAATCCTTACTCCCCTCTGCAGTCACCTGCTCATCACACCAGCCATAAAACCAGGAGTAACTTCCCCAACCAGTGCCAAACATACATATTCCAGACTAATGTGGATGCTTTGAACTCTAATTTTAAAATCTCAAATCTAGAAAAACAGACCAGTTTAGAAAACTGTAAACTATCGCAGACCGTTTCACCCCCTTCAACCTCTCCTCACCACCTTTCAACCCTGCCTCTGTCCGGGTTTTGCCAACAGGACCAGTCCTCTGTAGAGCTACTTTTTCAGGTGCTTGTTTCCTCCAATGACCTGCTGGCTCCACTGGTATCACATACACCTACACCAGAGGGACCAGCTGAACAACTGCTTCCACACACAACAACAACAGATGTACTACCGAAAAATGGAAAGACTGACCCGATGATTTCCACTGCTCCAATCACTGATTCAATGGTGTTAAGTAGACTGAGAACAGAACTGAACGAGGACCAAAATGTGGAAGAAAGTCAGCAGGAATGGGCTGAGCTGGAAACAACAACCAGGCCAGAAGCCACTCCCAGGTAATGTGTTGATGGTAGAGCCACTGTTGTTAACCATCAAATGCTTTGAACAAATTGCTTGTCAGATTGTCTAACAGTCTCAGAGACCCAATTTCTGATGACAGAAATTAGACTCATTCGTAACTTGCAGAAACAGACAAATCACATCCACTTCATGCAATGATCTTTTCTTCACTCTGCATACATTTTTCATCATTTTCATATTCATTCTTCAACAACGAAGTGCAAAACCATTTATGCCTTCAAGGAGAGTATGTCTGAAAGTGTGTTCCTTGATCCCCACTTGAATGATTTATTGATTGTCACACCCCAAATTATACTTTCCTTCTGCATCCCATTAGCCCAGATGGTCTGCACCAACTGTCCATGTACAGCCCAAAAGTTATGACCACTCAGACTATGCGCTCAACAAACTCATGTGAACATGTCTGCCTACAGACACCCAGCATAGCAGAGATAGAACTGCGCCTATTTTGCACTTAATCTGCCCCTAAAGATGGCAGGCTTTTCATCTCGCTTTCCAGTGGGGCCATTTTGACTTTAGATGTGTTCAAATGACATAAAAACAGGTTCATTTCAAATATACCCCAGCATCAACAAGATCTTATCCAAATAACTTTGGGGGACTTGGTAGTTATAGGTCATACAGTAGCCTTCAACGAAGTACCTATGAGTCATGGAGAGGCCTGACAGCAGCAGAAAGAAAATATTTGTGTGTTGTGTTTTTGGCATGGCCAGTCATCGGCTAGTGAGAAATCTCTAAACACAACACAACTGATGTGATTGTCACCATGCATCAATATTACCATCAGTGCCTCATTCTTATTCTGACATTAGAAAGCACTGCATAAAAATGCTGCCGCTTCATTAATTTTAATGAGGCCAACAGAGGTCCTGATGCAGATGCTTTAGCAAAAAAAAGAAAAGCTGAGTTGTCCAGCAAGTTGTACTTGGCTCAACTAATATGACATCATCCAGCAGTAAAATCAAGGATAAAGTGACTGTCACCATGATAACTTTCTAGAGTCTCATAGCATTATAAACCACTGTGTAGTGTTTTGACATCTGATAAACCCTCAAACTCATGTGTCTGTTACTCAAACTGGATTACTGCATCCCGTCCACAACAATTATTCAAGATTCAAGAGATTTTACGGCCATTTGCACAGTCACAGGATACATGCACATTGGAATTCTTGTGTGGTTCACCAAGTCAGGTCAAAAAAAACAAATTTACAACAAATTAAAGTTATTTTTTTTAAAAGAATAGCAAGGTCAGAGAGATATTATTTACAACAGTTATGGACAGTACTTCAACAATTATTTACAGAACTTCTAATGAAGAACTGGAGCAGCAGTTGGAAGGAGGTATTGCACATTGAGAGAAAAACAGATATCTAACCGGCAAGGATATTGCACCACAGTGTAGCAGCATTGGCAATGCAGCCCCTTGTGTTTTTAACACAGTGCCATTTTTGTTCTGAATGCCTGATAATGTCAAAAAATCCAAAGCATCCCTAATATTAGGAGAGTTAAGCTGTCTGGCATAATAGTAGGTTCAGATGAACATATGTTTCTCTGCATGTTTTTCGTTAGCATGAAAAGAGTCATAAATCATGAAATACAGTGAATACAGCAGTTTGACAAAAAACATGTCACTCAAGATCCACTTACTGTATTTATTCTGGAGCTTTCACATATAGCTTTTATTTACAAATGCAGAACAAATACAGACTGAGGCAAAACAGGGTTTACAGTGTAGGCCCATTACCAGCTGATGAAGGTCCACTGATCTTTTCTGTCACATACACTTATGCTGAGATGAAACACTAACTTATCTTTGGCAGGAAAGCATTGTTGCACTGAACGCCATGGGTTTAACAGTTCAGGTATACTTAAGATCTTAGCAAATCATTCAGTGACGTGGCCACTTGTCACCTCACTCAACAGTGATGTCATGTTAAATTACACTATACGCCACTAGTGTAGAGAGCCTGAATATTCAGCTTATGTTATGTTTCTCTTTAGGTGACCACAATGAAAGTTGCAGGTACTCAGTCCTTGTGTGATAACTGCAGACTGTTTGTGTCGTTCAGCTCAGGTTTTGGAAAGGATGGAGACCCAGAAAAAGAGGTGACTTTGGGAGCAGAGGGGACGCCAGACTGGGTTTGTCGGCCTCGCTCGGTCCAGTGGTCAGACCTCGGTCAGTCGCTGGTGTTTGCTGATCTGTTTGAACAGTACCGCACCCTGCTGTGGACTCTCTGCAGCAAAGCCGTGTGGCTCCAGCTCCATGTCCCACCAGCAGGAAACACTGCTGGAGGCATCACCTTCCATAACAACCACAGGAGGTTCCAGATCCTGCACATGATCAGTCAAGCTTCAAAGACAGGTAAGATGATGACGTCCAGTCTAGTTAACAGTGTGTAGATGATTTCATATAGCATATCTTACAATACAGTCACCTAAATGTGCATTACTTGTTTGTTCATGTGTCTTTCATTCATTATTTGTTCACTTGATTACTTCCTTTACACCATGTATAGTGTTCTGCATGCTAAATAGTATCTAAAGCTTGATTAGGTGTTTTTTGTGGGAAAATATGAACATTTAATTTATTCAGCATGATATAAGAAAAGCATTTAGTTTAATTTAGCAGTCCTCAGACCTGCCTCTTCTGATCTATAGTGTACTGGACAGTACATGAGTGTAAAGTTGTGTTGCTTGTGAAGTGATGCATCTCATTTGTTTGTAAAGATAGTAATGATAAAACAATGTTGTTACCATTCTGCATGTTGTTACTCTAGCAAATATAGAAGGATAAGTAGAATTTGTATTTAGGGCCTGAGCACGAAAGTGCCAGGGGCCCAAAGGTCCAAAAGTAGTAAGTATTGTGATTAGTTTCACAATTGGGTTTGGGCATGGCCCATCAGCTCTGTAGTGCCCCCTTATTACTTTTAGCATTTTTGAGGTGCCGGGGTGCTCGAAAACTCATGAAACTTTGAACATGCATCGAAAGTAGCGTAACTTGATATCTGATACGGGTCTTGGGCATGAGTGTGGTAAAATGGCTTGAGGGCAGCCCCTAGAAAATTTTAAAGTCAGAGCCCCTACCTTAAAATTTGACATCTATGCACAAAATTTGGTAGGCAGATGTAACATCTCCAGACTTTCAAAAAGCCTCTTGGAGCCATACCCTAAGTACAACAGGAAGTTAGCCATTTTGAATTTACTTTGCATTTTTTTCACAAAATGAAGCCATTGACAAGTGTTATATTTGAACAAAGTCCTCCTAGAAATTTAACCCAAGCAACTTCAAATTTGGTAGGTTACATCTAAACACCCTTGTGATGCTAAATTGCAAAGCTTTATAGTCTTCATGGATGATAAGAGTCCCGGTCTGAAGACATATAAAGGCCCATATTGAATCATAGTAATAGAGCCACCTACTGGCAACAGGAAGTTATAGGCCCCATAGTTTTACTGTCTACTCCTAGCAGGTTAAACAGATCCATCTAAAATTTGGTCAGCTAAGTTGTAAGACCTTCATGATGCTAAATGGTGAAGCTTTTGAGTTTTCATCAAAAGCTGTTCCCATGGTGACGAATTATTTGCCATGAAACAGGAGTTTTCATTATACGCTGTTGCCGTGGTGACATGGCGAACTTTGATGTTTTGCCATGAAGCAATTTAAATGAAATTTACATGAGGTGGTCTGCACATGATATACAGCAACATGATGCATAGTTAGTGGGAGTTCTCTAGCGCCACATCATGGACACAGGAAGCAATAGTTACAGACAGGTGACAAATTAAAGGAAAAACCAGTACAGGTCTGAATGCTTGACCACAACAATGAGGGGATCCTGTGGCTATGTTATGCTGTGGGGTGTGGGGGGTGTTTTGCTGGCATGGTTTTGGTCCACTTGTCCCCTTAGAGGGAAGGGTAACTGCAAATCAATACAAAGTTCAAGATTCAAGATTTAGTTTATTGTCATTTTCTTGTGTATTTGATACACAAAAAAACGAAATGCTGTTCCTCCTAGTCCACAGTAGTGCAACAACAACAGAAAGGATAAAGAAAGTACATGTCTCAGTTCGATGTAGACAGCTCTTGCATGTCAGTGAGTGACCAGCAGTGATGAGGGAGTTATATAATCCATTTTGCTGTCCAGAGAACAAACATTAGGCAACATGATTGTTGGAACTGCCGGTTTGTATGGGTTAACAGTAAGCCTAGCTTGCACTCCTCCACGCTTGCCCAGCTTCCATGCCTTGTCCACTGCTTTCAATGAGTTAGCATTTAGCAGTCGACAGCTTGCTAGTAGTTTTGATTTTAAAAAAAATACATCCACAGATGATATTTCCTCTTCTGTTCTTGCTGATTAATGCTGTTATCTCTTCTTTAGAGTCTTTTCTGAAGATTATTTGAAGGTTATTTTGCAAAATGTCCCACTTTTTAGTGAAGTTGTTCTGAGTGATCACCTTTATCCTATAATGAAACATTTCTATCCTGATAGGAGTGGTCTCTTCCAGGATGACAATGTCCCTATCCGTCAGGCACAAGGGGTCACTGATTGCATTAATGAGTAAGAAAATTATGTGAATTATATGCTATGGCCTTCGCAGTCACCAGATCTCACCCCAGTTGAAAACCTATGGGAGATTTTGGACCAACACATCAAACAGCACTCTCCACAGCCACCATCAAAATGAGGGATTGTCTTTTGGACGAATGGTGTTCATCCCTCCAGTAAAGTTCCACAAACTTGTAAAAACATTGTAAAGGCGTATTGAAACTGTTCTGGTGGCTCATGTTGGCCTAACACTTTATGTTGGTTTTTCCATTAATTTGTCACCTGTCTGTATCTTCTATCTGCAATGTCCAACATTCATGAAAATGTATATCCATGTCAGTTGCCTTCTGGTAAATGTATTGCTACATTAATATTTCACTTACGTTGTATGTCTACTGGCAACAGGAAGTGAAGCCTAAAAGACACATAGTTCATCAAATATATACACAATTACCAATATGTCACCTCCAGCACCAGGTACTGCACACAGGAAATAATATTTTATCCATTCACAGTGTATGATAGTGACACCACTGCTGTCACTCCCTCCGACGCGTTAGATGTGAGGACCCATTCATCGCTGCTTGCAGCTTTAATTATCTCTTGTAATTGAAAGATAGTAAATTGTTGGACTTTATTTACATTGTATCTGTTTCAGAGTTTCAAGGAGAGGAGAAAGAATGCAGTGTACTGTGCTGTGTACATCAGATTTGTGGGTTTGTGTTGTTGTAGATCTTGTTCCAATGGAGTGCAGAACCATGCTGGAGGACTTCAGTCTGCGTCTGTTAGTCAGCACAGCATATGCTCAGTGGGACTATGGTTAGTATACATACACACACACACACACACACAAAGACCACACACTGCGCTGTGCAGCATTTTTATATTTGATGTTACTGCATGTTAGATAACCGGTTATCACAAGACACTCTGTATTAAATCACGAGCATAAAACCTTAATCTGGACATCAGAACATTACACTGCATGTTTTGCATGGAAAGTGTTACATCAATAAACCTTGACTTATGGATAAACAAACCATTTTTCACTATATCAGTGAATATTGACTCCTTGTTGCATTATTTTCATCATGCTGTCTTTCTCTCCTTCTGTCTGTCTTTCTTCAGTGGTGTGCAGAAGTTTAGGTTCAGCTCTGAAAGATAAGTGTCTCATAGATGTAAACCAAGGTAGCAGATGTATGACAGTGTCATCTAAGCAAGATGGAAGTGTGATGATGTCAGAGACCATGGAGCACTTCCTGCAGTTGTCCCCTCCTTTCCTGTCCTCCCTGTGCTGCCATCAGTCAAACAGCAGGGTCCCAGGTAAACAGACAAACTCATACAGGCCATTTACAAATTTAAACTTTTTGCACAGCATAACTTACACCAACACACCACATACACAATAATGGCGCAGGTAAGCTGCTGTTTTTCGACAATAATGTGAATATAGCTGACCTCAATCCTTTTGCCTTCCAATAAGAAGGCCCTGAATGGAAATCCATCCTTGACGTTTAAAAACAGTATGTGTAACAAACTAGTTGGCAGTGGCTTTATTTTGGTTGACGATAGACAATTGATCCTTTTTTGATTAGATTTTTTTGATTGACTTTGATTGATCAAAGTTTTTCCACTATACACAAATTAGAGCTCACTTTGATCAGCTGCTCCAGATTTCATTCACAGTACTAGTAAGTGATACAGTACTATACACTAGGGCTGGATAATATCGTGAACAGTAACTCCTCATAACCCCATAAGTACCTCATAACTTTACTCGAGTACATTACTTGAGTCAATGTACCTAATCACTTTCTATCACAGCCAATTTAATGGAAATTTGCATTGTTTACAGTTGTTCCACATGCATAGTGTTGCAGTTCATCCAATCAACTTCCGCTCAACTCAAAATTGTAATCTCCAGATATTGCGTATGAGGTGTTTAGGGAACATTGGTAAATTGTAGCATCTACCGATAGCCTGCCTGTGAGGCATTTAGGGAACATGGGTAAATTATAGCATCTACTGATAGCTTGCATGTCAAGCATTTAGGGAACATGGGTAAATGATAGCGTCTACTGATATCCTGTGTGTGAGGTGTCTGCACCCTGAAATTGAAGTAAAGTAAGGATGTCCTGATTGATCCACAGGCTGGAAATCAGGATTAATCAAAGCATTTCAGCTACATGTTTGCTCCTGGAATGACAGCTGTCAAAATTGCCCCACTGAAGGTACGGTGATGCATGCAAGTGAGTGACGGAGACACAAAATATATAAGAACAGCGATCAATAGTTTCAGTTAGCGTAATTGCAGTATATGTCAGTGAACAGCAGTGAACAATGTGAGCAGAGTGTTTGTTTCAGTGGAATTTTGCAGGTCAATGACACTCCTACATAGATATCAGTAACCTAATGTTAGAGTCACACAGGAATATGAATAACCATGTTTCTTTTTTTTAATTTTCTTTTTTTTTTTCAGTGATATACCGTTTTGTGATTACCTCTCTTTGAACATTTGTGTGCACAGAGATAGCACTCTCAAAGAAAACACAGTAATGAACAGAAAGAGCAACATCAGTCACCACAACTTTAGAAATGTTCAGACCCTTGAAGATGATTAGGTCCAGAGTGTGCCCCTTGATGTGTGTGGGCTCTGTCACATGCTGAGTTAGTCCATAGTTATCAAGAACACAACACAGTTCTTCACTCATCAGTCACTCTGTCCTGGGGGTTGTCAACATGGATGTTAAAATCACAAACAACTACACAGTCAGAGTCAACACACATTATAGACAGCGCATTTGTAGGTGAACAAAACAAATGATTTTTTTCCTCCGTGGGAAAACTTCAGAGTAGAGGGGAAGCATACAGAGAACTGCATGTCCTTTTGGATGAGCCATTCGCACACATTATTAAAGCCATGTCACATTTCTTTAACGCCGGCTGCTAAATCCTGTCAGATGAATATTGTCTGTCCCTCATGTCAGCAATCCTTTCTCATTGGACACAGTGAGAATCCTCAGCTGTTCCCTCAGGTTGTGCAGCTTGATAACTACTGCACTGGGTTGGTTGGGTTTTGAAGGTCCTATGAGCATGGTCAATTTTAACAATGCCCCGATAAGTCTACAGGTCCAGCAGGGTGCATAGCCAGCTCTCAAAAAGCTTAACTGACTGTTGGCCCGCTGCAGTTTCTGGAGGTTGAAAATTAAAATATTGTCTCTGCAGCTACGTCCCTCAATTTCAGTGCTCTCTGTCAGGATGCGAATTTTGGTCCCTAAGTCCATCAGCCTGGACTACGAGGCCACATTGTCCTCTGCTGCTGATACACGGCTCTCAGCTTCAATGGTGCACTTTGCCTGGCAGGCCCGTCGCAGGCCGCGGATTGTTTTTTTTTGAACACTGAACGCACTGCCCTGCACACTGCCAGGCACGGTAGAAGGAGAAGGAGAAGGAAAGGAGAAGGAGAGAGAGAGAGAGAGAGAGAGAGAGAGAGAGAGAGAGAGAGAGAGAGAGAGAGAGAGAGAGAGAGAGAGAGAGAGAGAGAGAGAGAGAGAGAGAGAGAGAGAGAGAGAGAGAGAGAGAGAGAGAGAGAGAGAGAGAGAGAGAGAGAGAGAGAGAGAGAGAGAGAGAGAGAGAGAGAGAGAGAGAGAGAGAGAGAGAGAGAGAGCGGGGGAGTTGGCAGTTACACCTTTCCTTTGGCATTTAGTGTGGCTAAATGACTTAACAGCAAGAAAGACAGTGGAAAAAAGAGGAAGAGAGGAGCAGACAGGGAAAGAGAGAAAAAAAATGGCATAATTGGCATATCTAATCTAGTTAATGTGGTCAGTATTATTTGAAAATTCATTTGTTTTGGTGAAAATTTCCGGATAAATGAAGAGCAGATACCTAGCACCACAAAGGTGCTGCTGCAGCAGGGTAGAGAGAGAGAGCTGAACAGATAGCAGATAGGACCTGCCTATATAGACTCAGCCCACTAATCAGCATGGCTGCCTGTCCTGCCAGATGATCAACAGGAAACACCAAAATAAAACAGGATTTAACAGCATGAAAGCCACTCACTGGAAGTTGATTTTGACCATTTTTAAGGGTATGACACGAAAATAAAAATTCATTAATTTTTTCATATATCATTGGTGTTTCTTGTAACAGACCAGTTACATTTGTTTTTTGTTACAAAACCCTTAAAGCACTCTGTCTCACAGTTTTAATATGGAGCCAAGTAGAAGCACTACAGTTTGAGGCTAATTACAGCCTGTCTCTCTCTCTTTCTCTCTCTCCTCAGGTTGTTTTAGCCTCCTCCCCTGCAGGTTCACTCTCCAGAGGCAGGCTGTTAGTTTGGCGCTTGCCACAGTGCAGCTGTCTACAGCCTGGGTCATGTCAAAGGCCTACCAGTTCCTCTCCTCATGGAGCCTCAACAAGTTCCTGCTCATTACACAAGGAGACCTCAAAGTAAGTTACTCATTTCAATATATCAGCCAGAACTTGTATATGTTTATTATCGATGGAGGATCAACGACTGACCTGATACAAGCATGAATAAATATGTGCAGTGGTGTCGTCACACCAGTCACTTTGGAGTTGTATTTCTGGCCACCAGAGTAGTACAGCCCAATATTCCCCCACATTTTAGCAAAATGTTGAACATTTTAGTCCTGCCTTTGAACCAACATCAGATTAATAAAGTGTGTTTGTGCATGTGTTCTTTCTCTGTCTTGGCAGGTGCTGAGAGAGTCAGTAGACATGATCGTGCAGCTGACGAAGTCCCTGATGATGAATTCAGACAATGACCATCATTCCACTCTTCATGACCACAATCAGCTTCTGCTGAGGCAGCAGCTCAGAGCACTTGACAGGGCTGTATCTGAGCTACAGGTGACATGGTTGATTGATTGTCCAACAACATTAGAAAGCTGACTTAGTTTTGTTGTGAGGATGCAATCTCAGTATTTCAGATTGTGTGGATCAGAAACAAGAACAGAGATCAGCTATGTTTACACATGGTTGATCAGAGGCAGAGATGATGGGTCTCTGCAATGATGGATCACACCAAAATTGATGGACAAAAAAGGGATCTTGTGACCCTCAGGTCAGTAATGAACTTATACGGCGTGGAGGCGTAGTCACATGACTTTGTCTCAAGTCATCAATCTGATGACTTTGGACTTGACTCAATCATAAGAGACTTGCAACTCGACTTGGACTTTAACACCAATGACTTTTGACTTCAATTGAACTTTGAATTACTTGATATTGTCCCTTTGTTAAAACATTAAAATGTATGTTATAAAAAATGTGTAGATATAGTGAAAAGTAGAAGTGTGCACAGCTCCAAATCTTGAACACTGTATTGGGTGCATGGTTGTGGCAACGATCACAGCAAACAGAATACCGGCACACACACATCGATGGTCTTGTATTTATTGTAGGCAAAAACAAACACGTTTCATCTAAAAGCCATCATCAGCATAATCAAAACCAACAGAAATGTCAATTTATAGAAATAGGTGAGGTCCAAACGCCAACAGGCAAAGAGAATACATTGCATAATAGGATCCATCTGTGAATGAACCGCCCAGATACAGCCTCTCCTAATGAAGGAGGGTTATCGAGGTGAGACAATATCAGAAAAACAATCATTAGTGTCACAAGCTGAAAGATAATGAATACCTAACTGATTGCCCAAGCAGAGAATTTATATTAAGAGCCATACAATCCAGTTCGATAAATGAAGATATACATAAGTGTAAAACAAATTACACCAAAACATTACTGAGAAATATCATCCATAATATACATACTGTTGAGACTGGTAGGAGTGCGTTTGGTTATTAGCAACAATTCGTAATTATGAAATCAAAAGATTATTAATATAAATTAATAATTCGGGCACCAACTGTTAAAGAACCTCACACAGGTGACACAACTGTCCAATCTGTGAGGAGCATGGTTGGTTATTAGCGATAATCAACAATTATCAGAAACAATTATTAATTATAAAAATTTGTAGAATTATTAATTTGAATTAATAAATACGGGGCACCACCCGGAAACTGGGACCAATAACCAAACAAGGTAGACTCATAAAAGAGTTCACCTAGAATGTTGATATCTTTCAGATATCAACATTCACAGGTGAACAAAGAAGGGTTGAATTCAAGCTCTGACTCCTTCAATCAGCCACTTTTCATATTAAACATATTAAACAAAATAATGACAAAGGACTTCTCGTTAAAGATATAACAGTGTTTATTAAGCCTAGCAAAATTAACAAAGTTCATGAATGCTTTGATCAATAAACAACTATTCTAAAATCTAATTCTACCAAAACCAAACAAACAGCTATGTACAGGGTTGAATACATGTAGGTGAATGCGTGTGTGTGTGAGAGACAAGATGGCGACGTTATCTGGCGTGATGATGTCGAGGGTTTGGGATGCGGACGTGACTATGGGAGGAAGTCACATCACATGAGAACCAAATGGTGGTGCCTTGGTTAGACAATAGCAAGATGGCACCACCTGGTGGTCGGCGTCTTGCACTCACCCAATTCCTTCCACATGTGTCTGATGGCAGATAACGATGGATAGAGCAGCGCTATATCCGACATTATCTGACCGTCAGATGTGTAAGAAGATGTGTATGTATATGTGCGTGTGTGCGGGTTAGTCGCAAGACAGGGAAGAAAGAGGAGGGAAGCGACCGTGAGAGGGAGACAAGCGGTTCCTTTGTCCACAGTGAGCGTGTGTACGGACGGCAGTCTGTAAAGCACGTTGCCTGGTTTTTGATCGACAGAGCCCAGGACGCATTGTGTTTACACTACTAAATGAACATGGCCACATGTGGCCCAGACCATCTCTGAATGTAGTCTGAGTGATCGGATCTCAATCCATCCTCAATGCGTCTCGAGTGTGTTCATACCTGTACTTAGAGCTGTCTACTTGTGATCGGATCACCCGAGATGGATGTTAATGCCAAGTGTAAACAGGGCCTTTGTGTGACCCAATGGTTGAGGCCCAACACATACATTGACACTGTATATGACCTTGATTGAAGAAAATTAGTAATTTCATAATCATAAAATTAGTCTATGCTGAAAACTGCCCAAAATGCACTAATAAATGCTAAATGTAAATGGAGGACTCAAAATACTCAGTAAATAGAAAAATAAGTCACCTGAAACAGGATTTGTCTATAATTGGGACATATTGCATGTAATGAAATTAATTTAGAGCTCTATGACACTGTTCAATAATTTGAATTTTTTCAAGAGGGCATTGTAAAATGTCTGAAAAAATGTCAAGAATAAATACACCTACACAATCTAAACATAAAATCTGCACAGAACTGTCATCAAACTGGCACCAAAATGGCTTCAAAGCTGCCACCAATGGTGCATCAGTGTAAATAAAATCCAACACTGATACAATCAGTTCAACTCATCAGCTAAGTAGCCTACAGAATTTGTTTATACATGGTTTAACAATACGTAGTGTATTTATATGACATGACTACAGGGCCAGTAATGTGTACTCTAGAATTATATGTGAATGTTTTTAACAAGGCTCATAACAACGATAGGTTTTCCTTTTCTTCCATTCTACCAACATGAATGTGGCATAATGTAAACCAAAGAATGTAGGTGTCATCTGATCTGATGTCTCTGCTTTGTGTCGATCAGACCTTCTCTTCTCTAGTGCTGAAGACCTTTTCCAGTGACTGCAAGAAGATGTCAGGGGAGATCTTTGAACAGACCATGCCTTCTGCTGTACACTGGAGACCTAACCACAGAACAGGTGCAGAAATCTTACTGTTACAGCAGTCTATGACAAACTCATACAGTAACAGGTGTGTGTGTGTGTGTGTGTGTGTGTGTGTGTGTGTGTGTGTGTGTGTGTGTGTGTGTGTGTGTGTGTGTGTTTGCAACATTTTATTTTAGAGACTGTGTTTTGTTTTTTTTTATTTAAAAGGTGGGGAAGCTCAAAGGGGCTCCACTCACTAATTGATCTGCTGCTGTTTGTGTTTTCTAGGCAAAACATTATGGGCTTAAATTAGAGTCATGTATTGTAGCTGCGTAAACATTTTGTATGGATGTATTCAAATGTGCAAATGTGTACAAACATTTTGATCAAATGAATTCAAATGTTTGAATGTGTATATGTGTAATGTAATGTAATGTGTAAAAAATATCTGAATATTTGCTCCCAGGCCACAGAGCATTGCTGCCCGGCCACAGCATGTTTGCTCCCCGGTCATAGGGCGTTGCTCTCTGGCCACAGCGCATTATTCCCAGGCTACGGCATGTTGCTCCCTGGGCACAGCACGTTGATCCCCCTAGCAATAGCGCGTTGCTCCTCAGCCACAGCTCACTGAGCCTACCAGTATTTAGTAAACACGGTCGGTAGTTGGTACGTATGAATCCAGATAACCTGTAATGAGAGGGTTCTTACCAACTAAACCAACTTTTTTTCCAGTTTTTTCTTATCATTTGTATCAAATGTCCTAAAAATAAGCCATTAAATACCTGCAAATTACTCAAAAAATTCCAGGAAAGAGACTGTGCCCTCTGAGCAGTGGAATGGTGTTGGTGTTAAACAGGGGCCAGAAGTTTTGTGTTTAACAGCAAACAACAGGAACATATGCTAGAAGTGTAGTGGTAGTCAGTGGTGGAATCAGGTTATCTGAGGGGCAGGGGCAAAAAAATATAAAGGGCACCTGATACATTCAGTGGGCCCCATCAGCAGAAAATAACAATGCATGTTTGGTAAAAAGGCTACATACCCAATTAAGATGAACATTTTATAGGGTAACTCAGAATATAAGGAGACAACACCTCTGTATATATATAAAGGATTTACTTTTTAAACATTTATTTTGCAAACATCTCTGTAATACAATTTTCAGGGAATGGGTTATGTTTTTAATGTTTATTTCTCAAACACATCAGTAGTAAAAACGTGGAACTATTAACATTTTGGGAATTACCTGTTTTGAGCAGTCATGGAAGTGAGAAGCAAGATCGGTGAAATAAAAAGGAAAATTCTTTGGCCATGACTTTGTAAATATTAATGACCCTGTTATGGTCAACTGGGATGTCCCTCTCAATGGACAACAGCAGATGATCTGAGAGAGTCTGTTTCTAAGCTGGGTCTTGATCAACTTCAGTTTGTAGAATGAGCACTCAACTGATGCAGTTGTCACTGACAATGTAGCGTTTATTTTTTTTGTTTTTTCAGCTTTGGAAAGATTGTGTCCACATTATTTTCTTTAAGGCATGTAAGCATTGATTGGACATTGCTGATAGGGAGAGCAGAGGAAGAGTGGATTAAGTGCATTGACAAAACTGTCTTCCTCTCAGTCAAGGAATTGGCAAACATCCTTGAAAGACTGGGCAGCTCTGTCATTTGTCATGCATTTCCAGGTACTTTGGGTGGTAAGACACTGACATACAGCACAAGAACTGCACTAGTAGGGTATGTTTTTACCCTGACTAAGGCAGTTGTTTTCACTCCTCTCCGTTTGTTTGTCTGTTAGAAGGGCTACTCAAAAGGTTCTCTTCCAGATTTCATGACAGGATACATTTTTAAAACGCCTAGGCAGAGGTTTAAGTTCTACTGGGCCTCCATCTAATTGCTAATGGCTAATGCAAACAAACCTTTATTTTTCCCATCTCCTCCCTTGCTGCGTCTAGCTGCACTTTGCAGATTCCTTTGTATTGTCTTCAATTTTCTGTCTCTTCTTGTCATTTTGTAATCATAGGGCATGTTAATCCAAGCTAAAGGGTTATAAACACATTTTGAAGAAAGAATACTCTAATGATTTCCTTTTAAGGATTTACCACAAGATTGATTTCCAGTTTGTATGAAATATTTAATAAAGTGATGGCTAAGTACATATCTGGCTAGCTAGCTACTATCCATCTAGCACATTGTTTAGCATGTTATACAGCTTTGGACAGGTCTAAATATAAAACCAAACACAGTCCACAAACATTAGTAATGCATCCTTAATAATATTTATTCCTTGTTTTGATTACAAAAAACCTTGCTATGTGACCTACCTCACAAATTATATTAGTATCAATGTTACAGCTTAGACTGCACTGACCCAAACAATTTAAAGGGGATGTGACTGAGCAAACTAGTGAGTAGTACTCTATCAAAATTGAACTGAATGTAATAATGTCAGCTACAACAACTACAACATGTTTTAAGGGTGCTTTATTTTCCTAATGTTCAGCCTACATAAAGGATACATTAATTTTTACCATGACAGCCAGTTTACTCCATCGTAAGGGCATCTTGTAGGGCAAAGTATCTCATCTTGGAAGGGCACATCACCATGTTTTTCTCCCATTACAGTGCAGCCTATAGGGCATCTTTTTGTCATTGAAAAGGCACCCATTCTGCACTTAAGCTTTTCCAGTGTATGCTCTGCTGCCATGTTGTCAATAGTTATACGTTTGAGAGATTGCAGTATCATAATTTACCTTGTGTATTTCTCTGTCACTTCCTGGGTACAATGGCTCCTGTGTTTGGCTTTGCTGTTGCCCACCTATCCAATTCTCCTACATGTCCTGTGTGTTGCTGTATTCACTCTTCTTCAGTTTCTCTAGACTTTCTTCAGAGAGTCTGTGGTGGTTCACAATGCTCCAATCCATGAGCTGGTGTTTCACTATTGCCGCTGTTTGTTCCAGGGGCTGGCATTTTATTGCATAGATAGGTGAGGAAGAGAGGGAAAACAGCTGAAGTCCAGGTGAAGCTGAGATAGCTCTGAAAGCCACGAGTCTCCCTCCCTCAAGTGAGTGGAGTCTGCCTATGCAACAGAGTGAGTTGTGGACATCTGAGCACCTTGTTTCCCTTGTTTTAAGCCCAGACTCTACACTTGTCGGGATGGCGCTGTTAAATGCTTTCTCAATAGAGAACAAATCTTTTGTGCGTAATGATCTTGTCCTGTCTCGAAATTTAGATTTAGACAGCTAAGAACCTATCCAGACTGCTTATTGTTGAGGATGTTAACACTCATGCTGATTCTTAAAATGTTGCCACTAATTTGATTAAAATCTTAGAAAGGTACAGTGTAGATACATTTGACTTACTTACTTTCTCTGTTGGTACACAGGTTTTCCCAGCAGTCCCAGTGAATATGCAGCTCTGGCAGCTCAAACTGTAATTGGTCAGGTTTTAGAGGGTGTGGCACCATTGTCTGATGATGCCCGTGTCCAGGCACTGAGTATAACAATGACAGCTTTCATGGAGGCATGGATGGAACACATCCTGAAACAGAAGATAAAATTCAGGTATGTTTTTGGCCATAGCATCAAATATTGATTTCTACCACAGTGTTATCCATCAAATTGGTGACAGCATAGCTTAAGAATAGCATGTATGACTTAGATATGACAGCGGCTGGAACATCAATACAGTATCCATCGTCAGGAGACAATAGAAAAGCATTAAAATGTAGAATAAAGTTAAAATTATAGAGCGTAGTTTTAGTAACTAATAAAACTAGAAGATGTTTATGAAATATGGGTCTTTCTGTTTCTGCTTACAAAAAGCTATTGTGTCACCTTGCAGACATGGTAAATGTGGTGTGTGTGCGTGTATAGGGGGACACAAATGTTTGTTTCTTTATCTTTTTTCATCAACACAAATCATACATGTGTGATTCCTCATACATACAACGCACATTATGGGCATGTACTGTCTCATGTGTGACTGAGTATTTCTGATCAGGAGGGTCGTGGACTGTTTCTGCAAAAGGTGTTTATTTATAAATGTATTCAAAAAGATTTTTGATTCCACATCTGTCACAAGGGGGCTCATTTTCGTGAACCCAGTGGTGCAGAAAGGGCACACCCATGGCACACATGGATACAGGGTGGGATCAGTAAGAATACATTACCACACATTATAGGTGGGTGTGCTGGAGGCTGTGACAATCGTGGCCAATCATGTTTGCTAATTTCATCCCCTTTAAACACACATCATGACACACTGACAGTTTAGGAATCCCATGGAGCGTTTTCCTCAGAGGAAACATGTTGCTATCCAAGACATAAAACATTTCAGATATAAATACAGCAGCTAAAAATATACTTCCAAGAGTAGATGATGACTCTTTTTAAATTGAATTGACCTTTCTGGACACATTGATGATCCAGCAAACTCTAAATGTTACAAGTGTCTGTGAGATATGATAGGAATATTATACAGAGCTTAAAATGTATTTTTTTCTGTTTAACATATCAGTAATAAGTTATTGTATAAACACCTGCAGGAAACAGACCACCAACCTCACATGCATGTGTACATGTAACTGGGTATGTGGTACAACAGGCTGCTGAGACCTCTGAGCAGTGTTGTAATGTGATGTGTTTTATCTGCCTTCAGTGTGCAGGGCGCTCTCCAACTGAAGCAGGACTTTGATTCTATCAAAGAGTTAATCCAGTCAGACAAATACGGTCTGCCAGCTGAACTCCACCAACGACTGCTCAGCCTCAGGTATTGCACTTTAAATAACTACTTTCATCATGGTTGTGTGGATTTAGGATATTAAGGTATTTTCATTTGATTAATGCCAGACTTTATTATTGATTATATAGCTAAAGTGTAAAATTAAACTGTGAATGTTCGTGATCAGCCACACAATAGGAGTCCTCTTACAAACCCCTGTGTTTCATTGTAAGAAAGATCCAAATCAATCAGGTCCACATTTTTGTAACATTTCACAGATGTACCATGTATAGACACTTGCTTTAGTGGGAATTGGCTCCATATTTAAACATACATTGTTTTAGACCTGATCAGACAATTTCACTGCTGGCTCTTGTCAGTTAACAAGCCATCCATGAATGGAAGAATATAAAATAAAACGCACTGGAAAATGTTTCAAAAATAATAAATGACTTGCTGTTTATAAATTTGTCTCATGGGTCTAATGGCCTGCTGAAACTTTGAAAGAGCTACTAAAACAGTGACATTATCCAGTATAGATTCCTTGGAAAATGTAGTGGAAAAGCCAGGCTCCTTATATGTAAAGGTCAAAGTGAAGAGAACCTGATCAGTTACATTTTCTTGTGGTGATCAATTTCCATGACAGTAAGCAGTTTGGATAAGCCCTCTCTCTGTCTGCAGGGTTTTTCAGCAGGTGGACTCAGCAGTAGTTTGCTTACTCCAGCAGCCACAGGCCAAACCATACCTGCAGTCCAGAGCCTGGGAGCCTTTCACACGCTGCTGTAAGTATCACCCCAGTCAGTCAGTGTGTCAGGGAATGAAACAATATTTAAAGTGTGCTGCTTTAGAATTGAAATTTGAATAACAGAAGTTATCAAATTTAAAAATTAGGTAAATAAATATTGGTAATATTTAATTTTTATTGACCTAATTTTGTGCACTTCTTTCATTTTAGCTCAGTGTAGAGAAATACACTGATGCAGACAACCGCCTTACTGCATTCATGTATGACGACACTGTTGACACCACATATCAATGACATGCGTGCACCGAGATAAAAGTAATAGTTTCAGGGGGCCTACCACCCCTAGGGGAAACACTGTCAGTCATCTTTACTGAAGGTCAGAAGGATGATCAATGATTTATCTATAGAGCTCAGACTTTACAAAGTGCTTTGCAATTCAAATCAAATGAAAAGATCATTAACAGGGAAGTAATGGTTTTAATTAAATTCATAAATTGAATCATTAAATTTTGACACTGTTTGGATATACTTTCAACTGTTTGTTCGTCTGAATTCTGCATTCGCAAACAAAATGAAAAAAGTAAATTATAGTCATTTTTACCGAGACAAGTGAAAGGTAAGTTTACTTGTCCGAAAGACCTCAAAGGTGCCATTTGAGGTGCCTCAAATAATTAAAGTTGAGCCCTGTTGTTTAGTCGTGTGTTGGAGAAGAAGGTTACAAGTAGGGCTGTGGTCTGCTGGTCGACTGGTTGATTAGTTGGTCGATATGCTCTCGTCCGAGTAGATTCTCATTGGTCGAATAATCTCCATGTTACTGTCATAAGGAGAAAAGTGCTACACCAATAGCCTTCCAGGATTAATCCATTATTTCCTGTGGTGGGAGGGACAGACTAATAAATTAACTCACCCAAACTAATGGAGACTGCTACTGTACTCAATGTTTACTGAGCGTTAACTAAACGTACTGAACATTTACTGAAGTGTCTCTCTACAAAAGTAGTGTTACAGTTCATAAAGTCTCTCTGATTGTACTTTCTTCCTGTTTTCAGGTCAGTAAAAGTCTTTGTTTGAATCACATTTGAACAGTGCTTGCATGTGTTAATAAAACACTTAAAAGTACTCAAGGGCCTCTTTAACCACATGTCCTCTTTATGTGCTGGTAGACAACTGTGTACCAATTTTTTTAGGATATAACTGGTGGTTCTGGGAAAATTGCTCTCAGATGAGGGTCACTTTTTAAGATAGCCCAATTAGAATGAATGATATGTTTAATTTTCTGAGATTTAGTACTATAATGCGTGACAAAAAATGAATTGGAGGAATTCCTCTATTGTTTGTCAGACTTGCACAATAGATTGCTGCAATTTACGTGTCGGACTTCTGAATATCTGTATTCATTTCTGTATTCGGATTATACTGGACAATGGTGTGTTTTATACTGGAAATCAATAGAAATTCTGCTCCATTTTTTTCATTAAATTGCTTTTTACTGCCATTTATACACACAATACTTCTATCTATATGTTTAGCTGATTATATTTTAACCATGTACCTGAAATAATCTAAAAACCTTATAAATTTAAAAAACTGACTTACAAAGACAGACAGAGGGCAGCCAAACCGCCTCCTCCTGCCACTGGGAGCCTGACCACCACCCAGGATACTATCAACCTTGAGTGAATACAGATGATGAAGAGAAAAAGAATATATATATTATTATTATTATTCTGACATTTCACAATCTTAAAATAAAGTAGTAATCCCAACTGACAGAAGACAGGGAATGTTTACAAGGAGTTTCAATGTATTTGGCTTAAGTTTATGTAAACTTCTGACTAGATAGATAGACACATAGACAGATCAATCAGTCTGTGGCAGGACTCCTTTTTCTTTATGACTCTGGCTGTGTTTGGGCTCATTGTCATGCTGCAGAATAAATGCGGGATGATCAGACGCCTCCCTGATGGTGTTGCATCATGAGTGCCTAAAACTTTTGCACAGCACTGTACATAGAGAAATGAGAAAAGAGACAAAAGAGGGAAAAAGGGACAAAAATAATAAAATTATTAAAATAATAATTTTAAAAAAGAACAGAGGGATTTGTCCCAGAACCTACCCAAGTCTTAACATACTACATCAGAGCTAGTTTTTCTTGTTTCCTCATGCCTTTATGGCAGATGTCATTTTATTATTATTGTACAGTAAGTGTCAAAACAACCAGTCTACCTGCAGTCCAATATTACCTGTGTTGTGGATTGTAAAGTTCACAAGTTAGATTCAAAACCAATAGATCCCAGTCTCACACATTATACATTCAATGAGAAGCTGCAATAAACTTTCTGATTGTTTTTTTAAAAGGTGATGATTTTCTTGAAATTCAGTGTATGGCATGTGTGAATAGCACTTTTCAAGACAGATCGTATCATTATTCTACTCATGGGCAAAAATGTAATGAGACAACCTCCTCCTTTAAAGATCTACAGTATTGGATTTATTTGAATAGGCATCTATTTTGGTGATAGACAACTTCAATGGATACAGTAATTCATTTTTTTGATAAAGAAAAAAAATCAAACCTGTGTCACGAGAGGCCAGTGGCAATAACATCAGTGTGTAACTCTTCAGGTCCTACTAATAGCAGCAGAAACAGCATCAATGCAGCAGTGAAGAGCAGTATCACCAACCTGAGGAGTATGGAGGGTGAGGACATGACTCACTCTGATCTCTCAGTCACGACCACTGACCTCCCTCCAGTGGACCCATCCACCCCCGGAGAGCCCTACCTTGCTCCAAGGTACACTTTTACAACTCCTACATGGAGGCAGTGATTCATCAGTTATATGTATCATGCTTAATGCCCTCTCTGCCCCTTTAAAGTGCCTCATAATCTTCTGTGTTATCAGCGTGTGTTTTGGAAAAATAAAAGTAAGAACAAAAGTAAATCCTGTTGTGCAGCAGTGATGATATTCAATAAGAACTATAATGTCTTTGTGTTTGGCTCCCAGTGTAGCTCTGGGTGCTGCTCAGCAGGAATGGTTGGACCTGAGGATCCACCACAGTGCTCGTCGTTGGAGGCTGCCTGGACTACAGTGTCTTTCTAAGTCTGAACCCTGAACGCAGACCCTGCAGAGATCTGACACACACACAAACACTTGAGGATTTCAAGATTTTTATTGTCATTCTAACACATGTAAAGGAACAAAAATAAGATTGCTCGGGTCCCAGTGTAATAAGATATTAAAAAAAACAAACAAGAAACACATGTTAAAAAGGTGAATCTCTCTTGTTGTTTGGTTTAGTGACAAAAGGAACAAACATGGTTGAAAGGAAATATAGGCCCATAGTAAAAACGAGTTATTTTTATTGTTGGTAAAGTATACATTTTAAAGTATATAAAATAAGATCTTGATACCTCTGAAAGTTAATTGGGATGATGATTTTTTTTTTTTTTACTTAATCTAAAATATTTGTATTTGTATTAATTAAAAAAATGTTTTACCACTTGTCAGCAAATGTATTTTTTAATATTCTTGAATAAAATACATTTGTATTTATATATTTTGTGAACGGCTTCATGATGAAATATTTGTTCTGCACACATGCAGTTTTTATGCGTATGGTGCCTTCCATACTTTGATGTGTTAAACAGGAATTAGACTGTAAATGGTCTACATAAAATGCACTGTGATAACATGCAGACGTGCTGGTAAACCCATTTAATATATCAACTCAGGGGAAATGTTCCAGCTGCGGTAGGTGTTGTTATTATTGTTGCCTAGTCAGCTTTCCTCAAAGTAGAGCCTCTGTTGAGCCTTTTTTTTTTTTTTTTTTTGAATGGAAAGCTAGTGAAGTTTTACACCGCCATCATCCAGTCCATCCTGACCTGCTCCGTACTCGTCTGGTTCACACACCCAGAAAGAGAGAGACAGGCTGCAGCACATCATCCACTCAGCAGAGAAAATAATTTGCTGCAGCCTGCCCTCTGTCCATGACATCCACAGCTCCAGGGCCAGGAAATGGGCTAGGGGTATCTGAGTGATGTATTATAAGAGCTGGATACTGGACCCAAAATGGTGCCTGTTCAGTCCTATAAGAATTGCTGGTCTGGCAAGAGCAGGCATACGTCACTTCCCTGTCGTCGGAATGACCATGCCTGCTTATGGGTGAAAAGAAGCTGTGAAAGTGCTGGCGCAAAATTGGAAAAAACTGGTGGCAACATGCCTAAAGGCTGCTGCATCACATTTTGCATGTCCAACAATAATAAAAACCCAGTTTCCAATTTCCTTTACTTCCCCAAAGTTTTGGACAGTAAAAGACCAGATCTGTGGCTTCAGGTCATCCACAGAGATTATGAAAATGGTAAACTGTGGGATATGTCAGTGGCAAACACTTCATCACGGGTTAGTTAATGATGTTAAAGTCAACAGTTAAAAGTCAAAGTAGTGAATGTTGATGCTGCATTGAAAGGGCAGTACAAAGAACATACTGAAAAGACAAGGAAATCCCAATTTAATGTTAGCCTGTAACAGCTAGTTTGCAAGCACTGGCTGCAGCAAGCTGACTTTTCCCCAGGTTTGTTGAAAAATGTCAAAAAGTGTGTGGTAGACTCGCACATCCAAAAAACTTCAAAACAGGTGCTGGACCAAAGAAACAATGCACAAAAGAAAAAAGAAAGTCTGCACACTGTAGCTCCCCATTAAACTGCATCCAAAGAAAAAGGGAGTGTGCAGACTTTCTTCTTTCTTTTGTTGAAACATGTACTATGTAAAATAGCTTCACCTGCCTGTTCCCTGACATGATTTTATATCATGATTATTGTCATAACAATCCAAATTCAAAATATGCCTAAATGCTGCATTATCCTCTGCCCAGATGAAGTTGTGACCTGATGCACTGCAGTAAGTGTACTGACTCATTTCTGCTTGCCAACGTTTCTATGTTACTGGTAGCATTTTTGCTGCTATCAACCCTGTTAATTTAGCTATATTCTTCATTACAGTGGCTAATTACCCCCTGTACATTTAAACTTACACTGGTCTGCACAAGCACTCACAGGTCTCCCCTTCTTTTAGCAACTTCCTCACTAATCCCATAATTGTTTACATGCTATTGTTGGATCTGGGAGGAGCATGGCTGGTTATTAGAAATAATTAATAATTATCGGACGTGGCAGACATGACAATAGCAAGATGGCGCCGACTGGCGTCTCTGCACTCACCCAATTCAATGTATCAAACACACGTGTCTGATGATGGATAACGAGAGGCAGAGCAGAGCTGTGTACAGGGCCAGCTCTAGCCATTTTGGTGCCTGCCCCCCCCCAACCACATTCCATCAAAATTACCCCACCAGTAATGCCTCATCACCGCCTGCTCGTTCTAAAATATGGACAACTAACATCAGACACCACAATGGTTTTAAGACAAAAGTATATATTTTTATAAATTAAAATCACTTCTCAAACAAATTAATCACATATCAAAAAGGAATAAATTGTTAAATATTACCAACTACCTTTACCTGTAACATCCAAGACATTGGCACTTGACAAAAAGTGTGTGGTAGACACGCACATCCAAAAATATTTGGATGATGTCATGAGCCCAGAATGTTCTGGACTGTTCTCATAGGTTTTGAGTATTTCACTGCAATTCTTCCACTCATTAAATCCATTACTGATCAGTTTGTAGTTATGTTTTTCTGAGAACAGCTTACAGCAGAAGCAGTAAAGACTATTTTTTCTTGGAATATACCACCCAGCTTCTCTTGATTTCCTCTCCATTCACTAATTTTCTGTAAAGTGGTGGTGATGAGAAATTCTCCCATCCTGTCATTTTGGAAATGTTTTGAATATTACCTGATACGACCCTCTGCTGACTAACTCCACCCTCATCATATCAGACAGGACTGGCCAGTCAGCAGGATCTATAGGTGGCAAAAAAAAGCAGTCCGAAGTGGGACAAACACAAGACAGTCTAGCGTAGTGAACACAACCAAACAGGCAGCAAACTACTAACTACTCCTCAGAGCATAGCAGAACAAAGAGACTTGGTGGTCCGTCAATTCACAACAAACAACAACACTGGAACTGAAAATAACACACTTTCATAACCTCTGTCCAGATTTAAGCCTCTTACTTGTGTCACTTAAGGAAGCGAGTAGGGTGTGTTTCAGTCCATCTTTGGGTCTGGCTCAGTTCCTTCGCTTGGATGCTGATGGGGCCGTCCTCGTGCTCTTTCGGCAGGTTTCACGGCAAGTTGATCCTCGGCAGCGTGGCGGAGAAAACAGCGGAGTCGACTCAGTTGAAGAACAGAGGGGCATCAAGGTTATCTGCATCTTTGTGAACAAATCCCTTTCTTCCTCCTGCAGGGAGTGAGAGTGTTACTTGCAACAGCGGTCTGTCTCTCAGATTCGGTGATTGTGTTCGAGGTGAAGTCTCAGCTCATCCAGTGAGGGGAGGCTCTTCATACTCGGTGAGGGGAATTACACATGCGCAGGTTTACCTCCTTTAGTAAACTGGCTCATGGAGAAAGCAAAGCTTCGTCCAGCGCAGTTACAATGGAAAGGCAATGGGTGTTGGTGTGCAGCCGGTACTTCAAGCTCCAGCAACGTTGTGGCTGCATTGCCATGACTCCTGATGGTGATAGTGTGTCTCTGCCAATGAGAGACGAGAGTTTGGGGCTTCCTGGATTTAACACTGAGGTGTGAACTGCCATGGCAGGCTGGGAGATGGAGTCTGTGAGAGCAGCATTTTGGCGCTGGTCCTTTGTTTCAGGGGTTAAAGGACAAAGGCAGCCTCGTAGTCGGGCTTCAGAGCTTACATGTAGGCCTGCCTTTGTCTGACAACATGGTTGAGGCCCAACACTATTCAGATCTGCTAGTTACTTTAGCTTAGCAGTTAGCGATGACACTCAACAATGAACCCCTATTTCTTTCATTTTTTCTATAGAATGACACCAATCGTTAATCGGCAACGACATAACATAATTGTTTGCCTGACTGGCTATAACATTTGGGCTCCAAATAGCTAAAAAGCAATATGATTTTTCTTCTTTTATGCTATTAAATTGCGGGAATTGCATTTACCGCCAGTCAAATTAGAGGGATTTCTTTCACCCAAAACGGAGTGGGGGCATGACGCAAGGGCAAAATGACAAGCTGCAGCCACAGCAGGAATGCGTAGTATCTACACAGCACACCCACTGCACTACATGAAACACCCACTTGGTTAGGCTTAGGCATGAAGAGGGGGATGGTTAGGAGTCAGCAGGGTGTGTCATGTAACATGCTGTTAGGGTGACAACATCAGGGGGTGTGTGTCGTGTAGGGTTAAGGTAAGTCTGCAAGACTGTGTCTAGATGCTTCTCGGCACATACACCAAAAAAGTTTATAGCTTCTGGATTTACTTTCGGAGGTATGTGGCCCACTGAATATGCGCAGTAGTGTTTCTCTAACTGGCCCCTCCCGCAAATTCTGGGCCGGCCCCATAGACTTGTGATGACATTGTGATGACATCACAGATTTTTAAATCGCTTTTCTAGGCTTTAGGAAAGTTTTACAAATATAAAACCTCCATGGATCAAAATTCATAATAAAAAGAGTCATAATTGACCTTGTTTGCAGTTCGAAGTGTCCTGCCAACAGTTTTACAGAAGTCTCTTTTATAATGGCGGTCTATAGGAAAAATGCTGTTTGGGCCACAGGGAATTTTTTTTGCCATATCCTTACCTTGCAAGGCAGCTGGATTTGCGAGATTATGTAAGAATCCATTTTGTCAGGCTTCTGACCAATCAGCATTGTGAATCCAGCTGCCTCGCACGGTAAGTAAGTGATAGATGGTTCATCCAATCACCTGCCAAGTATTTTTGAAATTGCCTGCCCTTTTCCAAACAGTTTCCATGGATGACTTCTCAGATGGTTCTGTGTAACAAACCATCTGGCACGTCAGGTTAGCCATATCAAGCTCTTATAATACATCCATGGGGCATCCTGGCTGACCCCTCACACTGGCTGGCCACCACATATTCCAGCCCCTCCCCTCTGGGAGGAGATACCGGACAATTAAAACCAATACCATCAGACACAAAAACACTTTTCCCCCCTGCACCATAAAACTCATCAACTCCTAACCCTAATTAACTCCCCCTCAGCCACTTACCACTTTAATCCCCTTTTCACCCAGCGTAACAGTGTCATCATAACAGTGTCTGTGTTTTATGTTATTAGATTTTGTATTATGTAATATGTTATTTGTTTGATTTTTTTACTTCAATATAAATGTCTTTGCGTTTTTTCGAAAGCTGAACCAAGGCAAATTCCTTGTAAATTCCTTCTATATTTGGCAAATAAATGGTCCTTGAAAAGAGCCTTGAATCTTTTTACAACAGTAGGTGGCAGCACTCACCTTTACGTCTGTCTCGCGGTGGAAACGCGTAGAAGAAGAAACTAATGCGGAAGTGGGATAGTGTAAACATTGATTACTTCAAGGTAGTAGAGAATATTCAACCTAGATTAAGCATGGAAAGCCCGGAGTTAACTTTTACTTTGGCCTACATAGTGTTCTCGCTCTGCTTCGTGTTTACGCCAAACGAGTTCCGTTCGGCCGGTTTAACCGTCCAGAATGTGTTTTCATCGTGGCTGGGGAGCGAGGACGCGGGCTTCATCCAGTACCACGTAAGGAGGACCAGCGTCACCCTGCTGCTCCACTCTGCGCTGCCTCTGGGTACAGTAACAATCACGCTCACAGACAGGGTCGGGTCCATTTATTGTCATGATATGCTGCCATCTAGTCTATCACAAGCTGTCACGGTTACATACAGTATGAAAATGAACCATGAAGACAGAGTAGGAGAATCATGTTTACCCGCCCTCACTTTGTTATCGCTTTAAAGAAATCATAAACCCAAACACAGATTAAGTAACAAAGCAAGTTTATCTGATTTAGTTTAGCCACAAATTTTGCTGGCACAATGCTAACTGCTGCGCTGTCTATGGAAAACAGTCTGGTGTAGCGCAGTTCTGTCTGTGTAAGACAAGAGCAGTATCCACACGTCTGTCGGGACGATAAGCAAACTGATATCTGTCAAAAACATGTCAAACATTACCGAGACCGAATTGAAAAATACTGAGTAACTCTGCTAGTGCAATCTAGCATGAAGTCCCATATTTACATTTTGGCAATATCTATTGTCAAACTGTGTCGCCTCCATTCAAAAATGTGTTTTGCTTCTTGTTTCTTCAGTTGGATGTTGTTTTCTTCTCTGTGCAGAATGATGTAAGTGCAGTTTGTTTTCACATTCGTCTGCTGGAGGATAGTTTCTGAGCTCATCTTAATTCTTAGTTTAAGGGGCGGGCCTATGAGCAGGAGTTGTGACCTCACGAAACGTTATGAAGCTATTTTTTGCCCAGTATCCACAAGTGTGATGTGGAAACTTGAAGCCTCAAGTGCACATATACTGAGAATGGACTTTACAGTGAAGTGGGAGACATTGTAAATCCAGCAGTTAAATTTTTAAATGAGCAATATTTGCATATATTTATAGATTCTGGATTTTTCAATGAAGGAGGAGAAGTCGTTTTAATGAAGTAATTGGCCCTTTTGGTGGAAAACCACAGCTTACAGTATTTTTATAAATCTAATAACATGTCTGATGAGGATCTTTAGTATGTAAACAGTGCTGTCAGTTGGCTAATACACACTGTGAGCCTGCAAGAGACTTGATACTTATATTGGGTGGACACTGGACAGCGTTGGACTTTTAATACATAGTCTTCCTATTTTTGGAATGTGCAGGAGGACATTTACATGAACACACTTCCTACACTGTTTACCCAGTATGGATGTAAACATCCAAATAAAAGGTAACAGTCAATACCTATATACACAGTTACATTTCAAATCCAATGTGCTGAAGTACAAAGACCACTACAGAAATCTGAATGTTCTTGTATTGTACAGTATATTGTTGCTCCTATGTTTGTGTATGGGGCAGGTTGGTGTAGGTAGGGTGTGTGCCTAACATGGGGCTGTAGTGGATGTGATCAGTTTCTGATGTTGCTGTGCTTCATATTATTTGCATCCATGCTGTTGTTAATCTCTCCAGGTTACTACATGGGAATGTGTATTGCTGCTCCAGAAAAACACCTAGGATACATTCACCAGGTCAGTTTGTCTTTCTGTCTGTCTGCAGATTTATGAACACAGTTTGTTGTCTCTGTAAATACTGGACACATGAATGACACTCCATGATGATAACTGTTTTATCCATAATTCAGAGTAGGTATGTGATTGAAGGATGTGATTGATGGGTTTTATTGTGTGTGTGTGTGTGTGTGTGTGTGTGTGTGTGTGTGTGTGTGTGTGTGTGTGTGTGTGCACATGCCATTCTATATTTAGGTCAGGTGCCAGATATCAGATTCAGGAGCAAAAAAGTGGAGAGCATCCACATACTGGATTAACTCTCTCAAAACTTTATTGGACTGACAGAAATCCATGCCCTGCCACATTTTTATCAGGCAAATGGCCAACATTACAAAAGACTGGGGGCCATATTTTTCCTGCAGACGCCATGCCAGCACTGGACCAAACGTAGTCTTTATGCAGCTTTCCTCAGGTGCAAATCTTTTTTTTGAGCTTTTGTCTGTTTGATAATTTCCTGGCACCAAACAATCATGCTTGTACCCACAGAGGAGGAGAGGCGCAGCTGAGGCTGTGTTTATGCAGATTAGGCAGTGCAGTGTAATTTTGGTGCTCATTTGGTATGAAATTGCATTTGTGATAAAACCTGCTCAGACCACCTCTTATCACACATGCAGATGCAGGGTAATTTTTGTGGGTTCATTTGGTAGATGCGCAAGCACACAGACGTCTCCAAAATCACAAAACACCTTTCATTTATGTGAAGTTTTGCCCCTTTCAATTTGCTACACATTTTTTCATTTACTGCAGATTAACATGAGAATCAAAACGCAATTTTTAAGGAAGATTCTTACCAATAATACCATCCACATGACCCAGAGTTCAGAAATACATTCTGCTGGATGAGTGAGTTTCTCACAACAACTTGTAGAATGTTGGGTCTTTTCCATGTTTCTTAAACAGCTGTAGTCGACACACAGCAGCAGGAATGATTCGTGTGTTTCATCTACAGTCTCTCATTTGAGAGAGGGGCTGTGCATCAGTTTACGAGTGGATGGCACAGCACAAGAAACTTCATTAATTATTTAAATCCTCTGACATGCTGACAGGATTGGTCAGGATCTACGGTAATTAATATTATATATTTTCTAATCATCAGACTGTAAGGCTGTTACTCAGGCTGGAGAAACAGCCATAAGACCTCTTGAGTCTTTATACAAACAAACTCTAAAAACTCTTGACAAAAATCCAGTGCATTTCCATCACTGTAAGGTACTGGAGAAATACAATTGACTGAGCTTTGAGAATTTTAGATTATTCTCAAATTTGTGCCTAGTTTATAAAATTTTAAATGGTTTGGCCCCTCCTCCACTATGTGACTTTGTGTACACTCGCTCAGTAAGTTCTATTAGATCCTCCAGAATATCCTCTATACAAGATTGTACCATACCATTTCATCACACTGCATTTGGGCAGTCAGCTTTCTCTGTGAAAGCCACAACTCAGTGGAACCTACCTGATGATATGAAGAGCTGCAGTTCCACCAGTATGTTCAAAACCAAATTTAAAAAATCTGCTAAAAACTACTCAGCTCTGTAACCACTGAATCTAAATTTCATCTCATATTCCTCTCATTAACCCAAATAATCTTGCTTTTAATTTGACAAGCTTACATTATTAATTTCTTGTTGACATTGTGGGTGTATGTGATGTGCTATTGTGTGTAGCTTTATATTTTGTATTATGTGTCCTGTGTGTTTTTTGCTTTGTACTGTTTGTTATTGTGCTGTTATATGTTTTAATTGTGACCTGCCAAAGGGATTGCAGATGAAAATTAGCTATAAGCTAACTCTGGTACAGTACATCAAATGGTAACATTTATCTTAAACAGTGTACTTGGTTCCAATAAATACATAAATAAAAATAATATAGATTCTAAGTTTAACAATAAAATAAGTAATGCAGTTATTGGATGCCTCTGACCTCCATCAAACCTGTCCGGACATTTTCATTACATAAAAGTCAGAACTGAGTTTAGAGAATCAAAATACATTTTCTGTCATGTCATGTCTGGCTGAGCCCAGAGTGTGCCAATGTTGATGGTCAGGAAAACTACAAAAAATGTGTTGGTCACACGCACCATGTACCAGGAATTAGGAGAGAATTTAGAAACAAATCCAGACAGATACTCTCCACTGCCTCAATGCGATGTATCTGTGTGAAGTCAGACAATCTTTCAAATTTTCTGTGCTCATCAAGTTTTTATGTTTTGAATCATTTAAGCACATTTAAGTTTAATGAAAAGGTTTAATGAATGTAATATGCCCAATTCGTTAATGGTGACTGATCATGTGGTTCCAACTGTGTTTTCACTGTAAAGACATCCTATCAATCTCTGAACCACAGACACATTTTCAGATCTATGTTGTGCACAGTGAAGGAAGTGCAGCAGTGACTGGACTAAATTACACCTAAACCTGTTTAAACTCCCCAAGCAAACACTAAGCTACGGTATCAAGTTTATCCTCCTGTGATCAGATAACCCAGTTCTACCTGCCATATCTTCAACACACTTTGTGTTCCATTGTGACTAAAACCAAAATACTCAGCAACAACTAAGTCACTCCCCTCTGCTGCAAAAGAAAACTACTGGCAGTACAGCAGTGGATGTATTTGAATATTCTGCTGACTAAATACTCTGAAAATCTTTTCTTATATATAGATGTAATTTTGTGGCGATATATTTATTTGTCAAAACTATTACATTCAAATAAATGAAAAATTGAGGGCCACAATGCATGATGAGATATTTATTTTGTCATTCCTGCCGCAGGTATTAAATGTAAAGTCTTTGACTGTTGCTTTTTCTTTCATCTTTTATGAATCAGTTGTTCTTTAAACTCTATGCTGATATTTTTTAATGAAGTGTGGAGAGCGTCTCAGATGTTCTCTTTGTCTGCAGAAGTTACCAAATGTTGGTGAACATCTACATGTTTCCTCTGTGTTGTCACGCTGTCTCCCACCAGGTGAGTGACAGCTGGAGAGCCTTTCTCCTCCTCTCTCTCAGCCTCCAGTTGGCCAGCTGGACACTCATCATCTACTGGTCCCGCTATCACTGGCACAACCATCCAGTCAGCCGGGTCCTGCAGGCTCATGTACAGCCTCCTCACTCCAGCTGGGGCTCTGTGGCAAGCAACATCAACACTGAGTTCAGACGCATTGATAAATTTGCTACAGGGGCGCCTGGAGCCAGAGTTATCATTACTGACAGCTGGGTGTTAAAGGTGTGTTTGACCTTACTACCTACTATATCAGTGCTAAGTGACTTGATAAGCAAGCAAGAAAAAAGAGTTTTTCTGTGTGTCTGTAATGAAACATCAATAACAAAATGCAATGTCATTAAATTATAAATTATTATTAATTTCATGTTAACTGTCAATAAATATTGGCATTTATGTATATTGACAAGAGAGTTTCAGGCTCTCATGTGAGCTGTTCTGGTAAAAATACACCCGGTCTGTAAAGATGGTGGAGCAGAGAAACAAGTTGCAAATAAGATGCTCCACTCATGTGTCTGGTAGACATTGGCACACTGGCTAAGCACAAAATGCAGCTAAATCCGGTGTACATGAGGGGTATAGGAAGTCACTGTACTGTGGTTACACGTGTAAATGGAAAAAAGTGGACTTGGAAGTGTAAAAATATGCTTTGTGTTATGGTTACATGCGTGTAGCATGAGTGAAACGTGAGCTGATGCAGGGCCCTTTTAAGCAGCTGTATTGATTAAAATAGAAGCGTATCTGTTATGGTAGACACGTGTGATGATTGTCCAACGCAGCTGAAATGCCTCCTGTGTAAACAGTACACCCCAGATGGATGGTCAGTCTCTCAGAGAGTGTGAGGTTCCTGCCTCCAGTAACAGCTCTAGGCTGTGAAGGAATTTTGGTGTGATTGTTATTGCAGGATCATGTGACCCACTGACCCAAAAAGACTTTTTGCCAAACACAATCGCTATACAAGGAGCAGCTGCTCTAAAAAGATCAATCCATTTTTCTGAGCATAACAAACACTGTAAAATGACCTAGGCAGGATGTGAAAGATGAGTTCTGGAGCACACCTTTATCAAGTTGAACTAAAAACATTTCACCATAGAGCATGTCTTTATCAGTGTAAGAAGGTTGGCTGATGTGCAGAAATTCCTTCACCTATACCCCAAAAAGACACTTTGTGTGATTAGAAGTTTATTCATGAGGTCCAGTTAAATGTAAAAAGTCTAGAATAGCTGTATCAGTAAATTATTTTCATGGCATCCATGAGTGTGGGGAGCCAACAGGAAGTCAGGCCAGAAGAAGACTCTACTGTCCATGTTCTATGGGCCCAAAATGCAGAAGCTTGTGGAAGCCTGACAAGCTTTTTCAGCATATGCACCCAGTGAATGACGTTTTTCTTAATACATCCATGCTAGCAACCCTGACCTGGTCAGGTGGGTATAGAGGATGGATAGATGGATGGACGTGTTTATCAGTACTGGCTGCTGTGATCTTTGGTTAAACTACTTGGGTCAGATAGACATATTGGAACTACTGGTTCTATGTGCACCTAGTAATCACAAAGGCCATTTTGTAAAAAAGCCACTTTATTGTGAAAATATTTTGGAAAAGTTAAAGGGAGAAATCTCCAGCACTGGGTTGAGTCACATGCTTTCTATAGTTATTTATCCTAGGGAAGGGGTGTAATGTTAGGGTATAATATTAAATATGATGATTTTGTTTGACCATATGTGTATCAGTCCAATTATGTTTGAACCCCTAAATGTTGGGCACTATGTGTTAAAAGGGCTATATCTCCCACACAGTTCTTTCTATATTGATGTAAGTCTACTCAAATTAAAGCTGAGACTTGGCACTTCAATGTAGTATCCATTATTTTATTTCAAACTGAAGAACAGAAAATATGTAATTGCCCAAATACATACGGTCTGGGTTGTAAACCACGTTTAAAGAAGGTGTCCAATTCATTCCTGTAAATGTTGCTCACTGAGCATATATGCTGCAAAAGTCTCAACCATGTTTTTTCCTTACACTTGCATGTCTTTGGGCCCAGTCCTGCTGCTGAGTCATTTGAGACCATGCACGTCAGAGACTACCACCGGCCAGCCAGTTCACTTCTTGTTGGCTTCCCTTTTTCCTGTAAGAGAAAACTCGATAGGTTAGTCAATAGAAGTAGAAAACAGGACAAACATAGACAAACTCAGAAACCAGCAACAATTTTACTTTGCAACATTCTGAATCATTAAGAAAACAACATCAAAACAGTGCTTGTATAACAGAACATCAGTCCATAAAGTTTGTACACAATAGTATAGCCAACAACCTGCTGTTGTTGGAGATGTATTTCCAACAACAGCAGGCTAAAACTCACAATCAGGAGCTGTTGAACAATGGCTCTATATCTCCACAGTTATAATCATAATGCACCATTTTATGGCATAAAGTGGTAATTAAACATAAACACAGGAAGCAGAGGTGTTAACTTAGAAATCGCTCATGACATATCCCTTGCGCATTGATTATACAAATATGCAATATACCTTTGTTGTTTTCACAGCCGACAGAACAAGGTGCAGACACCTGGGTTTGTCCCATGATGAGATAATATCTCATCATGGGACAAAGGGTCACAGAGTTCCTTTTCAAATGACTAGAGGGCCAAGTTGATACAGATAGCACCAATGGATGCTCTGAGGTCCCTTTTAATCCGACCTGCAGTGTCACAGTCTCTCAACACTACAAGTCATAGAGGGGTGATGACTCCAAGTAGTTTGTTGAGGTTTTGGAAGATGTCAGGAGGACAAATGTGCAATAGTTCCTTGAGAGATGGAAATTCCTGCGCATTTGCCAGTCTCTGACATGGGTGCTCTGTATCAGAAAGAGAAGAGAAAAGAGAAGACAGAAGGAGAAAAGCTGCCAGTGCCCTCATTATTCCGTACTGGTCCTCCTGGAAGCAACTGTCCAGCTCTGTCAGCTGTCTGTCGAGGATATCATTCCAGATGTGTTTTAGGTCATCATTCATTTTCACACTTTCTGCTCTTCCTAGACTATTTGTGGCCACAGATCACAGGGTTGCAGGGAGGCTTCTCTCTCCGGACCCAGATGTGATGTCCCAGCTCCCGGTTCCTTTTTTCTGCATCAGCTCTTCTGTTATCTTCATCACTTCAGAATCACAGTCTGAATCGTCTCTAAACTGACCAGAGTTCTCTCAAAGGCCCTCAGTAAGGTCGATGAGAGACTGACGCTTTTGGGCTCTGTAAACCCTGAGTTGCTTTGTTTTATTTTGTTGGAGCAGGGACTGTACCTAAACTTTTATTTGACCACAGCACACTCAAGTATTTCTAATATTATATTGAGTACCTGCAGTATTTTGCTCACTGCTCCAGATCAGGAACTTAAGCGCTTGTCTATGGATCGCTTCACTTCCAAACACGGGTTCCCTAGATGGAGCAATTTTTGCGAAGATTAAAGGATGTATGGAAAAAGATTGGAAACAGAATCAATGGAAGCTTTACTCTATCCTGAGGAAAATGGAAAAAATTTGGTGAAACATCGTAGCAAAAAAAGTTCATCATAACAAAGAATGTGATAAGATGCCCAGACACCTTTGATGCTGCACAGAGGATCAAATTCAATCTATGAGAATTACAGTGGACACTCACAGCATGAGGAAAAGTTTGTTGTAGAATCACATGCACACCTCCCTTGTTTCCTGATAGAAGAAGAAGGCCCTGTCAAAACTGAAGCCAACACACAGAGGCGAGTCAAGTTGCAGTGGTTCAATCCCCTATAATATGTTCTTTGAAATACCACTTGTACTCATGTGACTTGTGTCCATGAACCCAACTGCTCATTCTTTTAACAGTTTACAAGTTTAAGCTTGAACTCACTGACTCGAGCAGCTCATTTTGTACATCTGGACTCATCAATGTTCCGTTTCTCGACATTTGTTCTAAATGATTCGGTTCTGTGGATCATAACTGCACATTAACCTCAACAGTTCTGTAAAATGTCCCTCACTGAGAGCATCTGTATGTTCCCTTAGTCCACGTCGGGGAATGTGCTGCTTGGTACAAAACAGTACAATATCCAAAACTACTTTTAGATGGTTCTTGATAAATGAATAGTCTGTTTCATCGCAGTCCGATGATTGAGCTCATTTCTTTGGCCTGCGGTTTGGCCGGCTTTGCAGCGCTGAATCTTCTATATCCCTCTCTAGCAAATGGCTGCACATTTTCAGAAAACTGCGTCCTTACTTACACTGTATTCCAACCAAGAAAACTGTCCATACTACTTAGATGAAAAGCATTTCGATGTCCATTCTTGATCATGCATGGGAATAACTTCAAATCTGGCTGTGAAGGTGGATCATCAATCACAGATAAATCGGTGGTAAATCTGTGTCAGTCTTATTGCTGGGGAGTAAGTGGCCAGGCTAACCTCATTGTGGACCAGTGAGTCTGAAGAACTGGGCTGTGTGGATTCCGTTTATGGAGGCAGAGGTGTTTCTTCTTCCTCAACTCTTGATTTAAAAAAAAAAAAAAACACATTAAAGAACTTTGTTTAGCTATTGTTGTCAGCTAGCTAGCTGGCTAAAGACAAGTCATCAATAAATAAAGTGTATATTTCTTTCCTTGTATGTAATTTTTAAATATTTATTGTTACAAAATGTACTTTGTTCAAACTAGTTGGGCCAGTGAGCAGTTATTGGTTTCCTGCCTGTTCCCCACACACATGAATGAGATAAAATAATTTAATCATATGGTTCTCTAGGCTTTCCATATGTTATATGACCGACTGGATCAAATTCTGATAGTAAATAATTTGGGTGGGGTTTGTGATGCTCAGAAAGATGTATTCACTGTTTTACAGCTGCTTTCCAATGATTGTGTATGCAAAATACTTTTTGGGCCATTGTGTGTCACGTGCCCAGTGAAATCACTTCACAGCTGGTCCTGGGTGCTTGGTATAGTTGCCTGAAAGATGATATCTCTGGTTCTGTTGCATCAATTTTGACCCTGGAGTACTCTTAAAATAAAACCCGCCTGTGACACATTTAACATGCACTATCAGGCATCATGCTAGATCTTAAATGATTGAATGTTAAGACATTGCAACACATCAATGTGCATACCAATATGAGCTTCAATTAAAAATAATGCTATCGACTTCATCAGGGTTGTGTCTGAAGTTGTATCCAGTTTACTGTGTTTTAATTTTGAAGGTATTGCAAATGGGCAAAAAAAGTCACCTAAATACATTCATCCACATGCCCCACCCCCTTTGTTTCCAGGTGACCACCTATCATGTCTACATGGCTTTACAGAGTGACTGTCATGTGACAGTGACAGGGTCCAGACAGCACCACCTGAATCCAGACTCAGCCTCCCCGATCCAGTTCCTGACCCTGAGAGTGGACAGCATCAACCCTGCTGTCAGACCCTTTGATATCAGGTATGTGTGTGTGTGTGTGTGTGTGTGTGTGTGTGTGTACCAGTGTCCTAGGCTACTTTTGGGGACAAATTTCAGACTCAAGATCAGTTGATTGGGAATGGCTTGTGACAAAAGCCATGCCCCCAATTAGGAAAAAGTTTTTGGGTCAGTGGTTAAGGTTAGGGTAAGGGTTAGGGTTGGGGTTAGGCAAGTAGTGGTTAGGGTTAGGGTTAGAGTAAGTCTCCAGGAAATGAATGTAAGTCTATGTAATGTCCTAAAAGGTGACCCAGGACAACATATGTGTATGTGTGTGTGTATGTGTGTGTGTGTGTGTGTGTGTGTGTGTGTGTGTGTGTGTGTGTGTGTGTGTGTGTGTGTGTGTGTGTGTGTGTGTGTGTGTGTGTTTAGGAGCTCAAGACCAAAAACATCTGCTGTCAGGACAATACTGCATATGCCATGTTCATGCCCAAAAAAGTTACCTCCTTGTTTCCAGGCTGAACTCTACAGAATATGCAGAGCTAAGGGAAAAGCTCCATGCTCCCATCAGAAACTCTGCCAATATAGTGATCCACCAAACTATAAGTGAACTATTCCTGGAAACATTCAGAGCTCAGGTGGACCTCAATCAGCCATATACACTCCCTGATGGACAGGTACATTATTGTTTGTGTGTTTATGCAACTGCTGCTCTGAAAAGTTCATAAAATCCTGTCTGATCACAATAAATGTGTCCAATGAATCAGAAGATGTCTCTCAATACACAGGAGGTGGAGCCCTGTATCGGCTGTATGCAGGTTCCAGCGGGCACCAAGCTGGTCAGACTCTGCCATGCAGAAGGTAAGAGTGTGTGTGTGTGTGTGTGTGTGTGTGTGTGTGTATTGGTGTATGTGTGTATGTGTGTATGTGACACTGCCTCTCATTCTGTGACTTTGGTGTGTTATAGGAGCTGATAATGAGTCAGAGTGCCAGCAGTGTTTCTGCAGACCCATGTGGTGTCTATCCTGTCTGGGTCGATGGTTCGCCAGTCGCCAAGACCAGCAAAGACCTGAGACCTGGCTGTCCAGCAGAGTCCCTTGCCCCACCTGTAGAGCCAAATTCTGTATATTGGACATCTGTGTGGTCCACTGACAACACACTTACAGATCAAACTGACCTTTTCCTCAAAATAATGTGGAGGTGTGTTTTCAACATTCAGCAACAGACCTCTGGAAGATGAGGAGTGGGCAGGACTTTGGACTGAACTTAGTAATGCACCTGCTTATTCTGTGCTCTCAGTAAGGATACTTAAAGATCATCTCCAGAAATGTTTTAAGATGTATATAAAATATTCTACTTTGAATAATAATGTGTGTCCACAAAAAAAGTTGAACTGATTGATTGTTGAAGACAAGATGTCTCCTACTTCACTGAAAAGTTAATTCTCAATGGATGTGCACTGGAGGCTTCAAGTATACAGGTCACATTTCTGTAATTTGTATACTGGACCACGATTGGCTCCAAACTATTTGTGATGTCACAAATCATGCTCATAGGCCCACCCCTTAAAATTTGATTTTCAGTGAGCACAGAGGAACTCTCAGCAGATGAATGTGAAGACAGCCTTCTAGTGCCAAACTTTGCACATATGTCATTCTACACAGTGAAGTTCAAACATTCAATTGTAGGAACAAGAAGAAAAACATATTTTTTTAGTGGAGGGGGACTTTAAGAACAGTGATTAACATGAAGTATGAACCTTAACTTGCTGTAAAGCAGCAAGATCATCAGTCTAACACTTTGGGGGATTCAGTAGAGATGATGTGCCTGCATGTCGTTCTTTAATGTTGGAAACAAACAACAGAGTTTCTATATTTTGAAAAGAGTTGTAATTTATGACTGCACCAAAATCACTGTGGATCATTCACTGTGGATCATTTCTAAAATATTTTTATTTGTATTGAGCAAACATAAATGTTATATTTAACAACAGGATTATCAACGGTAAGACAACAATATAACAATAAAAACTAATGAATGAATGAGTTTGTTGAACTGCAGTTTGTTCTGAATATCTGTACTTTAAGTAAAAAAGTTTTATCCTGATCAAATCTTATGATTTGCCTGCTCAAAATTGAGTGTTGCTGGAAGTACATACTTAAACATGCTATTGACAAGGTAACAGTGGGAAAATACAAAACTGGAGCAAAGTAATGTGATCTGTGTAGCTGTATGGATAGTTGAAGTGAGGTTATTGCTGAGGGACTTAGCAGGCTCAGCATATGAATGTGTGTGAATGGGTGAATGTGATTCGTAGTGTAAAAGCGCTTTGAGTGGTCAGAAGACTAGAAAGGCGCTTTACAAGTACAATCCATTTACCATTTAATTCAGTTCCCTGTTAAGATACAATGACTGTCTTGGGCTTTTATTTTGAAAAACTAGGTCCATCCCTTGTGTTGTTAATATACAATGATATATAATATATGCATTTGGGGCATTTATTTTGAAAAACAAGCCTCATCCTGAGTTTCCTGTTAAGTTACAGTTACTCTATGGGGCTTTTATTTTGAAAGACTGTTTGTCTGTGTCTGTGTGTGTCCTTTAAAACTATAAGAAGTTAGACTGAAAGTAATATTTGGGTGGAATAAACCTTTAAAACAGGTCTAAAAATAACTTCACAGCACACAGGTTGCTATGATGACAGTGCACCCCTGTGGCAAGGGTGAGACCATAGATGTATTATAAGTGCCTGATACCAGACCAAAAATGGCGCCCATTCAGTCCAATAAGAATTTCTCAGCTAGTGCATATGCCAAAAAAAGTTTCTAGCTTCCGGGTTTCTTTCCCCGTTTTGTGGCCCACTGAATATGCACAGTAGTGTTTCTTCCGTCGGCCTGCTCGCAAGTTCCCACTCATCCAAGAGACTTTACATTGTGATGATGTCACAGATATTTAACTCTCTTTTCTTGACTTGAGTAGTTTTACAAATATAAAACCTCCACGGGTCAAAAATTCATAATAGAATGAGTCATAATTGACCTTGTTTGCAGTTTGAGGTGTCCTGTCAACAGTTTTACAGATGTCTCTTTTACAATGATGGGCTATGGAAAATGCTTTTTGGGCCACAGTGGGATTTTTTGCTGCATTACTGTGAGTGACCACTGGGAAAAACTGGCTGCAAGGCTGAGTGACGGAGCCCTATCCAGCTCTTATAATACATCCATGGGTGAGACAAGCACCCCCTTTTATATCCAATGCCCCTGAGCCAAAATTAGGCACCAAACAACTTCTTATAACTCAAAAACTAAAAGTCACATCGAAAAAATATTTTCAGTTTGAGCGACCCGAGACTTCAGTGGTGATACTGATATATATATGTGTGTCCGTAAGATTTAAAATAAAGGAGCTGTGACAATTTATGTATCACCATCATCTCCGTTTTTGACAAAGAGCTCAGATAACATTGGTGTGAATGAGACTCTTACACTCTTGTAGAATGTCGAACCTTTTCCACTCTTAAAAGGGCACTCTCTGCCCTTTTTTTTGATTTATTCAAAAACTGAGTCCTATTTCAATCGAAGTAACATTGGATGAGAGAGTCGAAATTTGTCTACATTTTAATGTATAAATTTTACTTGTAGAGTGAAAACTGTGGGAGTAAGGTGGTAATGTGTTAAAGATTTTTGATACAGTTTTAAGGCCTGGACCTACAGTGCGGGATGTCACGAGTGCATAATGAAGCAATATTACACTCGAGGGTGTGCTTCACCGTCATTATTGTTGGTACTTCAGTAATGCTTACAGAACTCGGTGCAAGTGCCTCCTGCCTGACAACATCACTGTCATGCCAACAATAAAGCTAAAGCACACCCTTGAGTGTAATAGTGCAATTATACAACATTTACCAACAAATTAAAAGATATAAACAAAATATATTCATATTGTGAGGCAGTTCACTCTAAAAATAAAAAAACTTCTTGCTTGTGTTATCTCTGTTTCCATGGAAATACATGGGGTATGACTAATACCTGGAAAACCATCACTCACATCAGTATATAATCAAGCCTAGATAACTACTTCAGCAAGTAGGCTGACCCTTAGTAACGACCTAACAACAGAGACGATTTCTAGTCCCTGTTGAGTCAGCCAGCCAACTTGAGCTAATTGTGGCCGGGCCCAGACAGACAAGGCCCAAATTTAGTTCTTTTTAGAGTTTTAGGTTGCACTGACCCTTTAATATTCAACTCACACCAGCTAAAAGGCCACAGATCCTTTATAATGATACAGATGATGATGAATGATGGACTGAGACAAGGAGTTCCCCCAAGATTACAAAATGTATTGATATAAAAGAAAGAACAGTAATAATTTAACAAGGAATTAAAATCAGGAAATTTATTAAATACAAACTACTTAAAATTGTGCAAAAGTACAAAGGATGTTGCAATAAGCAAAAAATTGTAATTAAAGCCCTCCGCCTCCGTGCACGTTGGGCCACGGTGCAGTCGAAGGGCTTCTGTCAGGGACATGTAGATGTCTTCAGATCCGGGCTGTTTTCAGACAGTGCAAGAAGGAGATAAACATCACTTCCTTTGTCCACTATTTTGCCTGCTGCTGGGGCTGCTTGGCTGCAATTTCGTGGGGGGCACTATTCAGACAGTTTGCATCACTGATGGAATATTGTCATGTAGACGAGTTCCAGCCGGGACTCTTATCAAACATGTAAAGTTTGGTGCAGACTGGAGCATGTACAATAAAGTTATAGCAACTTCCTCTGTTATGGTGAAACATCAAATCTCAACTGTGTGAGGATGAGAATTTTCTGCAGGGTGAGACATGTCTGTCTTGCTCACACCTGTGTCATCAAAATTAAGCAAGTTTTTGGCCCTTTCGCTTGAATTTCAATTAGTAAATTGAAAACTCTTGATGAGTTTGGTTGTAAAAGAAATTAATTTCCTAATTTTCATCAAGTCTATTTTTAGAAAAGTACAGACTTTTAACCCACATGACGAGACGCACTGGATGAAACGAATAATTGAGTTGTGGCTCAATCTCTCTATGACATTCCTATGGGCCGTGGCAGCCATATTCATTACATAGGTGGTGCTCTCAAGCACATTTTGGCACTTTTTTACATTTTATCAAATTTTTCACCAGACCTGATATGCGTGCCAAATTTGGTGAGTCTTTGAGCATGTTTAGGGGGTCAAATTTAGGGTTTAAGTGGCGTAATAATAAGAAAGAAAGAAACAGAGCAGATACAAGAGAGTCTTCGCCCCTTTGGGGCTCAGGTCCTAATAAGAAAATGGGAGCGCTAAGGAATGGTTGGCCATAGCTGACAAAATTAAACCGACAAATTATGCTGGCATAGAGCACTCACCACGCCACTGTGCCCTACACACACACACACACACAGCAGAGCAAAACCAAAAAGGGAAAAAGTAAATTGTGAAGGAAGTGCAAAAATGACTACCAAACACACTTTTATGGGGGTGAGCAGCAAAGGTGAGGAAGTCCATTGCCAAACCCTCCACCGTCCGGGCGGCCACACTCGCCACAGATTCTATAGCGCTAACACACAGAAAATACAGGTTAAATTTACAACAGTAGAGCCGTGTGACAGCACGCTATGTTACTAGCTTCTTGGGGAGAAAAAGATAAACGCCACAAGGGGCAGGCAAAATGTAACAAAAGAACCTACCAATAACAGAAACCACCTAGTGAAACTAAAGGCTAATACTATGAACAAAAATAATAATGATAATAAAGCAAACTAAGCAATTGTATCAACAAAGCAGTTACGGCAAAAACAAAGTGTAGGGAAACTAAACCAAACGAAACAAAATTAAACGAAACTAATCAAAACAAAACCTAAACAAAGCAAAACAAAACAAAACAAAACAGCAGTGGCAGTAGTATCTACAAATGAAAACAGGTTAAATTAATTAACACACTGCCAAACAAATATATAATATAAGCAAACATATCCATTTTTACCTCTCCCTTGCGTATATTGCGAAATAATCAGGCAGACGTCTCAACATGTGGGGTCAGGGGGTTGCTAAGGAACGGGACCTATGGTGAATAAAACAGTGTAAAACACACAGCATCGCTACCTCGACTCAACAAACTGAAACTACTACCTCCCAGAGTGTTCTTGCTTAACAGCCACAACCTGTTGCACCAGGGGCCAGAGGAGAACAGAAGCATACTGGGTCTTTTCAGTACAGCTTATATATTAGACCAAACAAATTGGCAACCAGGAAATGGACGATACTAAGGCCTGCCTAGCCCTACGGAAGCGTGGGAGAGACATTTACCGGCTACATAATACTTTCTGGAGATCGCAGCATTTCCAAAACGGAATAAATACCACACATATAAACACAAAACTGTTTTGCTAGCTCAATCTCGTTGTAACTAAGATAACCACTGAAAAAATTTTTTTTTCCATGGACAGATTTAGCTACTACATCTACAAACTTCACAGACATTTTTAAGCTAGTTGTCACCAACTCACCAGCACAGCTGATGGAAAATGCCGGAGTGGAAGCAGAGATATACTCTCAACTGAAGGGAAAATGGGTAAGTTTTGCTGTGTTTGGGGGTGCCAAGTAACGATAAATAGAGGAGAGGGATTCGGGTTTTTCAGTGTGTGCAAGGGTGTGCGTGTGTAACTTGTCTCACAGTCTCAGAGTTCAATCCACTTGGCAAAGGGTCTGTTTTGTTTTTCTGGGTTTTCACCGCAGACCCCCCCACAAAACAAAACAAACCAAAGATGCTAGCATAGCAACACTGTACATAGAATAAAGCCAGCAGAAACGTCAGATAGGTCGGACCACCGTGTTTAACTGTATATCTTCAAATGTTATAGTCACGGCTGAAAATGAAAAAACTAGTTTGCCAAGTTCACATTTCTCCGCATCTCAACTCAACCACCAGTCGTCTACCCAAAAGTGACTGTTGTTGTTAGCATGTCGTTGTTAGTCTGTAGTTCTAATGAATGACGGAGTAATATTTTTAGTGATGAGGCTTTTTTCATTACAGCATGGCTAGATGTGCTGTCATGCTGATTTGAGCACGTTCTAAATGTCTAGTTGACCAATCAGATTGCTTGGTCGGAACTACTTGTTGCATAATGTCATGAGTGACAGTGATCACGCACTGTGGGTCTGAAAATTCTGTGAAATACACACTAATGTAAAAATCTGAGAAGGGCTGAAAATTCACCAATTCACCATCTAGGGGCACTTTTTCCCAGCACTAGAAACCCTGTTGTACCACACACCACAGATAGGCAAGAACTACAAACTAAAACAAAGTTTTCCACAACTACCCGACATGGTAACGCTAATGGCGCTAATGCTTTAAATATGGAACCTCCTTCCTCTGGCTAACTGCCTAACCAATACTAGTTGACCCACTCAATCCTAGACTTCATGCAGGTTAGTGGCAGGATAAATTAAGCACAAAGCCCAATAACCTGGTTAATCTTCATCAGGCTGAAAATCACCTAGGCAGTTATGGAAGTGCACCCATGCAACTGCAAAGGCAGGTATGAGTAGGCGACCCTCCCAGCTCCACCTGCCAGCCAGCTCCCAGTATCTGCAAAACAGACAGCAGAGCAAGGCAAACAAACAGGCAGAGTGGCAGGGGCCGTCACACACTATTGATAGTATTATTATTATACAGTATACACATACAAAGTTAAGTAAACAAAAGTGAACATTGTAGGAGTATTAATACTTTATTATTGAATTACCTCATTATTGGGGCACCACCTCCTTTTTGGTTAGGATTTGTTAGTGCCAGGAAGGAGCACTAACCCTTTTTCAGTTTAAAATAAATGTAAATTCTTGTCCCAAACAGTGACCTCTGTTTACTGCAGCTCAAAGAAACAACCAAACACTTTTAAGATAAATGAAGACTTTTATTAATAGCTAAATGTCTTGAGGATACATGATAAAGCACAAGATAATATATAGAAATTAATAAATAAAAGAAAGCAAAATAAATAAATAAATAGATAAGATCTATAAATGGTTATAAAATTCCATTCAGAATTCCACAATTTGGCGGCGGCGATGGTGGTGGCGTAAGCGTCTCCAGCAGGTCTCAGAATGCTTCTCTAATTTGGGCCTATCTTGTCTTTTTTCTGAGACTTCTCCCCATGAGTAACTCATCTTACATGTTGGAGTCCTCCCAACTTTTGTTTTTGCTTGACTGAAGCTATTTAGTTGTTTTTGTTTTTTTTCTCCTCGAACACATCACATAACTGGAACACTGACTTTATTATTCCAGTATTTTAAGTTTCTCTCTTCCCTCTCTTCCTTTTCTTTGTTTTGTTATTGGCAAACATGAATCTTTAATTTTTTCTGTTTGCCCCGATGATGCTATGTACATGTTTGCCGTAAATTGTGACTTTGGGGACATAATTTCCGTCAAAACTGTCATAACGATGCAATGTTGCAGAATACTGAGCATCTGTTGCTGTTGTTTTTTATTTTATTTTTATTTATCTTTTATTTGTTCTCTTGAAATAATGAAATGGCCCTCTTTCTTTTGTGACTCATTCTTCTTATTGTGATTATCTGTGGCCATCTATATGTATTTATGATTGTCTGAATATAAGCTACTTGATTCCTTGATTTTGGATTATTATTTCATTTTATTTATTTATTTATTTTTATTTACTTATTTTTGACATGGGATAAACTAAGCAAGGCCCTCCTTTTGTTTCCTCATAAAGGCTATGTAGCCGTCTGAGCCTGAGCCTGTTTTTATGAAGCTTAGCGTAAATTCAGGCAGGAAGACTATCTTTAACCATTCATTCATTTCCCACTCCTCTCTCTCTCCCCTGCTCATTTCTTTCGCATCAGCTGTTTAGGGGCGTCACTCCTAGTTATCAAATCAGATTGCTCCACAATCTCTAACCACCAATCACGGCTCAGCTGTCAAACTTTAAATCTGTTTCCCTCTCTGTCGCTGTTAGCTGTCATTCCAGAGCAATCATCGCGACTCAGTCGGTCATGCTGCTGCATTCGTGCATCTGTCGACATGCAGGTCGTTGTATCAGCAAGTTACGTTCTCAGACTACTATGTGCGTCTTGCTACAGCATTTGACACTCATCTGCTTGCTCTGTACTCACCATTCAGGAGGTTGCCTCTGTTACTCAAGCTGCGCGGCAGCTTCAAAGACGCCGCTCGTCCTCTGCAACTCTGCAACACAGCTGCAACTCCTCTCAGACGGGACTCCAAACCCCGTAAGCAAGCGACCGGCAAAGGTGCTCCAGCGGAGTCTGGCTCCATGCAGAGTTTCTCAGTCAACCTCTCTACTCCAGTCAGATCTCAACCAGACCATCCCTCTCTGGCTGCTCGCCCGTCCCTACTCTGGCTCTCCCTCACCTGGTCAGTCTATGGGGGCTTCAGTTGCGCTTGTGAACTACAAAACTATAACATTCAAAATGCTACTACCTCATAGCTCTCCTCGTTTAAGCATGTAGCATTGCTAAAAGGGTATTCAGTAGGCCTATATCAAGTGGACGTGTCACCATCAAAACATTCCAGCATGCACATCAGGAAGTCATTTCAAACAGTAAGCACGCATCTCGTGCAACTTGTTCAGTCATACACACATTTCACTCGTCCATCAGTAAGTTAATGCATCTCTATTATCTTTTCAGCATGTACATCACTACATATAGCATTGCGTCAATGCACGCATTTCACTATGTATTTTGCCCTTCAGGCATTTTATACTGTTGTGTTGTGCCTGCGCTCTCTATTGCATCTCTACTATTTTGTTTTGGGTCAGAGGAAGTAGGAAGAAAGAGCATGCAGCACTCAGGACACAAATCAGCCATACAGAGCACACACAGTCCTGCGCACGACTACATGCTGCAGCAGATGAATTTATCATAGCAGTTCAACAATGCGTATATGGAACTCTAAGTGCACCACTAGTTATATACCATAAGGTATTACCTCAGCAGCGGCATTTCTTCAGAGTTGGGAGCATGGTTATTCCAAGGCCTGAGTCTTTAGCATGCTTTTATTGAGGGAACTATGTTCTGCTAACCATGTTGCTTAGCCACTATTGGGATCTATACTTCTACCAGCTTTTTCACCAGCGACATGGTGTCTGAATTTATTCTTTTAGCTAATTCCCGTTTATTAGATTCATTCATACATGTTAACACCCTGTTTCGTCAACCTTAATGAGTTCTCAGGCAAAACTAATTCAGTCAATCCCGAATTAAAGCATCAATCTGTCTCACCTTTAAATTCATATTTTACAGTTTCCAAGCAATTTAATGAAGGTAGGTTAAAAGACTCCCTTCCCGTCAATATTATGCTTCATGTCTTAGCAGACCATACCATCTTCATGATTAAATGAGGCCTGTTGCATTCCTGCTTGATAAGTAAGCTTGCGCCCTCTAATTGGGGGGATTTATATTGCTGCTGCTCAGGGCGATGCCCCTCGACTCAAAATCTCCTGTAGAGTCTAAGTGCAACACTTTTAGACTTTATTATCTCAATCATCAGTAGAATAACATTGTCTTTACTTCATTCACTCGTTCTCCTATGTATGGAGCTTTAGATAAGTTCAGTCAGGGAGACTACCTTTGCACGCATAGACTGTAGTTTTATTTCTCATATTGTCTTGCATTCACATCTCTCACATATCTGTTACTCGTTTTTCCTTGGCCTACTTTGCCAGGGCCATCAACTGAGATCTATTGCGCACACCAGCTGGTTATCAATTCTATAGCAGTAGCGATACAGCTTCATTGTAACCCATCATCTGCCGCTGTCTTTCATTCAGATTAGCACTATTCAGGGCTTTCTTTTAGGTCAGGACGGCTACTTCTGCCACCAACCAAGGTATTTCATCTGCCTCTCTGCTACAACTGGGAAGGTGGTCACCCACCGCCTACACATCTTCATTCGTCCAGACGTCAGCACTGTTCTCACCTATTAAGATCTCATATATATAACTGGTGGTGGTGTCCAAGGTTACTAGCATCACAGCTCGTTGCTATCATTGCTGATCATGTTGGCATTTCTTCCTCTCAAATCTGGTTCATGGTAAAGTGCTATGTCATGGTCGCCTGACCTCTCATACCTGTCCACACACCAGCTCATGATCTTCGGACCTCACGCACTAGTACATGGTCGCCTGACCTCTCATATCTGCTCAAGCATCAGCCCACGGTCTACGGACTCCCTGCATCAGCACGTCATCAGCTAATGCATCAGCACACAGTCTTCGGACCCCACATCAGCTCACGCATCAGCACATGATCGTCGGACCTCACATATCAGCTCATGGTTGTTGGACCTCACAAATCATCTCAAGGTCACCAGACCTCACACCTCATCTCATGGTCGTCAGACCTTACACATCATCTAATGGTCTTCAGACCTCACAGCACCCACCACTCGCTCTGGTGACTGCCAACTCACTCTCTTTCTATTTCTACATCTTCAATCGTCCAAATGTAATGATTATATCATGACATTATTATCACTGTATTGTGTCTAATTCTCCCTCTGCATATCTCACTAGAATCCTTCGCTGCTGGTGAGGTAAGGACTGAACACTGGTGTCGGGTCATAAGTCCTTAGTACCCTTTCTTTTGGGGGTTATCCTATACTATTCTCGCATTCACCTCCCCCTTTCATATCCAGTGACATCACGATGGGGTCTAATCGCCAAAGACTTTTCCACCTTCATCTATTATGCTTGTTCAATAAATATCATTTACTTCATAAAGAAATTGAGTCTTTCCTTATTGAAATGAAGCTTGGCGTAAATTCAGCCAGGAAGACTATCTTTAACCATTCATTCATTTCACACTCCTCTCTCTCTCCCCTGCTGCTCCGGCTTTCACATCAGCTGTTTAGGGGCATCACCCCTAGTTATCAAATCAGATTGCTCCACGATCTCTAACCACCAATCACGGCTCAGCTGTCAAACTTTAAAATCTGTTTCCCTCTCTGTCGCTGTCAGCTGTCATTCCAGAGCAATCATAATGACCCTCCTCCACACCATCCACCTCCACGGCCGTGTCCCGGAAGCTCTCTGCTCTTCATCCCAGATCACCATCTCGCTTTCTCTACTCCCTTACTTCAGCACCAGGCCCGAGTTCACCAGAATCTGCTACCACATCACCAAGATCTACACCTCTTCATCACCACCACAAGTGTCTAGATTCCATCAGGGGGTTATCCTATACTATTCTCGCATTCACCTCCCCCTTTCATATCCAGTGACATCACGATGGGGTCTAATCGCCAAAGACTTTTCCACCGTCATCTATCATGCTTATTCAATTAATATCATTTACTTCATAAAGAAACTGAGTCTCTCCTGATTGAACTTTCTTCTTTTGTGTGTGTGTGTGTGTGTGTGTACGTGTCATGTTTGTCGTTTTGACTGTCTCTCCTGCCTGTTGCTCTCACTTTCCTCCTCCATCACCTTCCCTCTCCAAACTGTGTTCTCCTACCTGCTGTTTCTATTTTTTCTATAGGCACAATTGAATCAGCCAAAGGTTTAAAGGTCATTCATCTCAACATTAGGAGCCTTGTTGCAAAAGTCGATCTCCTCAGAGCCTGGGTTACTCTTTACAAACCCAACATCATCACTATTTCTGAAACGTGGTTACATAGTAATATTACTGATGATGAAATTAAAATTGACAATTTTGTTTTGTACAGAGCTGATAGGGCTTCTAGAGGTGGTGGTGTGGCCAAATATGTCACTTCAAATCTTGTCACTCAGTGTGTCATTCCTAATGTAGAGCCAATTAACTTTGAATGTCTTTTCGTCAACATTATTCTTCGTGATAACAAACATTTAACTATTGGCAACATCTATAGGCCTCCCTCTGCTCAGACTGACTCCACTAAGTGTATTTTATCAACTATTAATTCTCTTGAGAGGCATAATGAAATGATTATCTTGGGTGACTTCAATTGTAACTGGCTTGATCGCTCCTTCTCCAATGATAGGAATTTAATTAATAGTGTAAACCTCACTCAGTTAATTAAGGAACCTACAAGAGTTGATTATCGGTCGTCATCTCTGTTGGACTGGATACTTGTCACTAATCCTGAAAGAATAATTAAATCTGGTGTTATGTCAGACTGTTTAAGTGATCACTCTGTTATATATTGTGTCTGGAAAATAAAAAATTCCAAGTTTGCCTCCTAAATATATTAGACTGAGACAATGCAAGAACATTAATGTAAATAATTTTATTCAAGATATAATTTCCATTAATTGGGACAGATTTCAGTTAATTCCTCTTGTTGATGATGCATGGAACTTTTTTTATTCTGAAATTACAAACATAATTGATAAACACGCAACCATAAAAACAATAAGCGTTAAAGGTAGACACCTACCCTGGATTAGCTCACAATTTATCAGCCTTTTCAAACAAAGGGATAAAGCCTGGGCCAAATATCGTCTGTCTAAGGATGCTGCTGATTGGGAAACCTACAGATACTTGAGAAATCTATATAAAACCATAACAAGGAATGCAAAATCTAACTACTATAAAGACAGCTTTTTACAGGATTTCCGTGATCCTAGACAGTTCTGGAAACAATTGGACAATATTCTCAATAAAACTAACAAAAAACTCTTAAACCAGATACGTATAAATAATGAAATTATTAATGATCCTCTACTTATTTCCCAAGCTTTCAACCATCATTTCTCATCTATCTGTGGTTCCCAACACTTTAATTCTTATGATATGGCTGGCTTTTTAAACTGTACTACAAGGGAAATGTCCTCCCCTCATCCTAGTAATGTGTTTTTACTCCCTCATGGCAGCGTTTACAACTCTGACCAGTCTGATCTCTGGCTGTGATTGGCCACCGCAGCCTTCAGCTGCAGAGACGTCAGGTTGCATTTCTCCAAAAGTTGACTCTGGCTCAACTTTCCGGCCGCAGTTTGGTGCAGTGCCACAGTGGCAAAAACAGCCACAGCCGAAACGCACTACCCCATTCACATGAATGGGGGGACTGTCATTTTTGCTGCACCGCCTGATTTGATCTGAATACGGCCTAATGGTTCTTTTTTCTTTAGGAAATTTCTGCCTATTGGTGTTTTTTATGTTATAAATGAGTTAAAAGAAAATAGTAGTGCTGGTCCAGATGGTTTGGAGGCTAAATTTATTAAACTTGTAGCTCATATTCTAATGTATCCCCTTGCTGATTTATTTAATATGTCTATATCTACTTGTTCAATCAAGGAGGAGATCCACTAGATGTGAATAACTACAGACCAATATCTATTATCTGTACCATTGACAAGATTTTTGAGAAACTTATTTTTAATCAATTATATCAGTATATAAATCTGTGCAATATTCTATCTCCAACCTATTCTGGCTTTAGACCTAATTTCTCCACCACAACAGCCCTTCTAAAATTCACAAATGAGGTGTTCTCGTCATTTGATAAAGGCCTACTCACAGGTGAAAGTTTTATTGCTCTTTCCAAAGCTTTTGATTTGGTTGATCACTACCTCCTCCTTGATCAGCTCCGTTCTATTGGTCTATCTCAAAATGCTCTCCTCTCGTTTAATTCCTATCCTCATAATATATGTCAGTGTGTTGTCTTTCAAGGTTCTCAGTCTGATTATTTAACTGTTGATAAGGGTGTTCCACAAGGCTCCACTCTTGATCCACTTCTTTTCTCTATCTTTATTAATGACTTACCACTAACATGCTCAAATTGTCATATTCATCTATTTGCTGATGATACTGTTATATATACCTCTAACTCTGATATATTACAGATACAGAACTCCTTACAATTTGACTTTAATTTGGTTCAAAAATGGCTTCATAATAACAGACTCATATTGAATAAGAAGAAGTCCTGCAGCATGGTGTTTGGCATCCAACAAAGACATCCACATCCCTGTGGCTTTCGTATTAATTTTGATGATGGATCCCCCTTGAGAGAGTTGACTCTTTCAAATATCTTGGACTTTGGATTGAACCTGAACTCTGCTTTAAGCCCACGTTGATTTTATTATGAAACAAACATTTGGTCGTCAGTGCTCACTCTGTCACTCAATTAATTGTTTTTCATTTCATGTCAGAAAAAGAATAATCTCTCAGTTAATTTTACCTTTACCTAATTTGTAATTGATTATGCTGACATTGTCTATATGAACACCACTGATACTTATCTTAGACCCCTAAATGTATTATATAACTCTCTGTGTAGATTTATTTTGAGATGCCCATATAAAACTCATCATTGCTTTATGTATGAATCACTTAATTGGCTGCAGCCTAAAGCTAGAAGGCAGTTTCACTGGGTTCAGTTAATCTTTAACTATGTTTATTTTAATTGTCCTTCCTATTTGAAACCGTTTTTGGTTCCATATAGATCTTCTTATTCACTCAGACATATGCAATATCCCTTCTTTTCTGTCCCCAGAATTTTTAAAGAAGTTGGACGCAGGGCTTTTCAGTACAAAGCTCCAGCTGATCGGAATGATCTTCCTCTTTCTCTTAGATCTATTAACTCTTTTCGCTGCTTCAGGAGTTCTTTATTCTGTCATCTTAAAACAACCTGTTCATGCTTTTCATTTGTGTGTATTTGCAATTAGAAGATGAATTGTTTCAAGTGCTCCCGGTACTGATGAAAGTGATCTGATTTTTACGGGTCATTTCTCATTTCTTGTATCCAGTTTCTTGTACAACTGCTGATGGTGGGGGGTGTGGGTGTGAGATGATGAGAGAGCTGTCTGTATCTGTGTATTTGTAGTCTATGTTTGTTATGTAACGTTGTCATTGTAAGTATGTGTTATATTCTTATAATACAATACAGTATTCTTATATTTTGTGTTTTTTAGGACGCCCTTGAAAAGGAGATGCTACATCTCAAGGGGCTATCCTATTAATAAATTCAAATTCAAATTTAATAGAAAGTGGCTCAAAGTGTGTGACTCGAGGCTTAACGTATCGCACCAGGGAATACTAAGGGAAAGCTAATTCAACTTCTCTAAATAAATTCTTTTGATTTTAACGTTATTCAACATCAACCCTTGATCACAAAACCATGTTATGCCTTACTGTTGAGGTGTTTCGTCGTGGTAGAGGCATCATTTTGGCAGGTCCAGCATTGTTTGGAGCAGCATCACCAGTGGTGTTGCAGTGAAAGAGCCCGGATCAGCTGTGGGCTGTGGAACATCTTTGTAGATGCAGAGGCGTTGAATGCCAGTAAAGAATCAAGCCGTTTGAGGCTGCTCTGAAAGAGTCTTTAGGCTGGCTTCACTTCTGATTTGCAGTATTGCTCTCAGAGAGCAGGTAGAGGTTCAGTTTCAAGTCTCCTCCTCCTCCTCTTTTTTCTCCTTCTTCTCCTACTTCAACTTCTACTTCTACTTCTATTTCTACTTCAACTTCTACTTCTACTTCAAGTTGAGGATTCAGGCTTTGGTTGGCTTGTAGTAACTTGAGTTGAGTACCGAATAAAGTTTAGTATGTAAAGTTTAGTCTGACTATGCACAAATCTTCAGCAGTGTTTACTTCAAAATAAAATACTATACATATTTACTTCAAAATTAAATTACTATTATTAGTACTATATTACGTGGAGATACGGGACTTAATGTTACTAATAAAACAAAACAATTGCAACTTTTGCAATAAAAGATTAAATACGGATATATTTGGTTGAAAAACAAATAAATGAGTCTTAAGAATTTTCTTGAGTTCTTGGAGGCCAGCTCAAAGAGGAATTATTGATGAATATTCAATTTCTTTGTTCTAGGGGCTTAGGTGTGGCTGGTGGTTTGCAGTGTGCGTCTCCTGAAGTAAAGGAATTTTGTGGAAGTCTAATTCTGAGTTTTTACATGCAAAACACACACTTCAAGTCACTGTTGCCCATTATTTCACATTAAAGCTGTAAACAAATTCTTTTCATAATGTCCAAGCATTTCACGATATTTTCTGATTGATAACGGTCTCATCATCTTCTATCATATTTGTAAAACCATTAAAGAAACAGTTTAGCAGTTTACATATGTTTCATAATAAGTCAGATCTTCTAATAACAAACATTAACCTTCATATTAACACTTCATGATGTTTAAGCATATAACCTTCATTGATTCAACTTTCTCAAACTATTCACACATCTTAAACCATCTACTGAAATAAGGTTTGATAGGAAATAAAGTTAGGCAACACTTAGGTGATTAGATTACTTTCAGAAACATATGTAAATATAAATTCAACATAACCCTTACTTCATAATATAAAAGCATTCAATGTGATTATTGTTTAACCATAAAAGAAAACTTTAAACTGAAATCCTTCAAACATTATATCTTTACATTCCTATTACTTCAGAAACTTTATCATTCAATACAACTACTTATCTAATTCAACTACTAAAACATGATTGTCTATGAGGTTAATAAATCACGAGTTAAACAGTTGGGTGATTTTAAGATACAAATACATAGTTATCAAACATTCATTAACTCTTAACACAAGGGAATTTAACTCATGTCAATAGAGGGCAATATCGTTACCTGTAGTATAAAAGGTTAATAAAATCTAAGTCTTATATCTCTTTAGTAGATAGTCATAAAACTATGAAAGTTAAACCATTATTCTTGTATTTACATGACAAATAACATGAGTTAATAGATCAAGAGTTAAACACTAGGGTGCTTTTAAGATACAAATACACGGTTATCAAACATTCATTAACTCTTAACACAAGGGAATTTAACTCATGTCAATAGAGGGCAATATTGTTACCTGTAGTATAAAAGGTTAAGGTCATAAAACTATCAAAGTTAAACCATTCTTCTTGTATTTACATGACAAATAACATGATATAAGTTGCATAATGATTAGACATTTAATTTACACGAATTTCAGGTTTGGCCCGGGTTTGTAGGGAGGCTTCACAAAGTCCTCAGGAATGGAGGTTAGTTTTATGGCTTTGGTGATAAAAGTCTGTGCTCCATCTAAGGTGGGAGTTGTTTTTCTGCGGTCAGAGTGGCCTTTAGGGTCAGTTCATGCTTTTAGTTTGTGTCATAATTCAACTTATTGAAATGGTTCTTAGGAGGTCTTCGAATCTGTTGAGCATCACTGATCAACCCCCACTAAGAGGGTTACAAAGATCATTTCTGCAGGCCGAGGGTCTGTGCTTGCGAACTTAGGAATCCAGGGAGTCTGTCCTCCTACAACATGCTTTACCTTAAAAAAAACAGTTCTCCTCAGTACACCTGCACACAGTTTTTCAGGTACTTGGCATGTTGGTTGTCCCTGCATCTTGGAGAAATTGCCACAATTTTTCTGTGGATTTAGGCATCTCAGTTGCTTCTGTCTCTTCATGTAATCCATGACTGATTCCATGATGTTGAGATCAGGGCTCTGTGCGGGCCATACCATCTGTTGCAGGACTCCTTGTTCTTCTTGTAGCTGAAGACAGTTCTTTATGACTCTGGCTGTATGTTTGGGGTAGTCATTTGGGATGTGCAGAGAGCCCAGTATTTGTATTTGTATATATTTGTTGAGGCAGCAAATTTATATTTGTATTTGTATTCAAATAGAAGTGGAAATAGGCGTAAGAATCCTGTGCTTGTTTTTGTTACACTTTTAATTTTAGGATATTAAAGTGTTAAAATAAGTGTTTATGAATAAACTATCTTACGTAGGGGGTCCCCACACCAGGTCTCGAAGCCAAGTTTCCCAGATCATAGCTGACTGCGCTGACTACTGAGCTAAAACCAAGTGCATCGCCAATATGCAGACAGACCTCTACTTCTGCAGGAGTGATGTCCAAATAAGGAAAT